>NW_027664066.1:0-96000 GCF_964034855.1 Anser brachyrhynchus
TCTGGCTAAGGCTATTGTGCACAACCATGACCTCCGATACGACTACATAGACGTTCCAGGTAGGACGACTGAGGACTGAAAGAGGTGTTTGCCCTTGCAGCAGAATGCGAGAGCTGTGCTCTGCTGTCCACCGGTGACGCAGCCGAGGACCAAACTCCTGGCGCAGCCTGAGAAAAGCTCGTCAAAGCGAGCCTGGTGTGAAACGGACCCAGTCTCTCTAACTGCTTTAAATAATCACCAGATGACAGTGCAGCATAACAGCACACTCTCTTTGACCTGCTTCAACAAGAGGTTTTACTCCAGTTTTATTGGAAACGTGTCTTCTTGCCCCATGGTGTTTCAACTCTTGCTCCCACCTTCTGCTGTACTAGGCCTCGTACAGGCAAATGCCAGAGCTCTTCTTGGCTCTCAACACCTCTTTGCAAGCAGAAAAAGTAGGCACCAGGAGCTTGGGTCCGTGAATCGGAGCGTTCCTGGCTAATGATTAGGAGCACACTGTGCGTGGACATGACTGCCATGGCCTGGCACCATTCAGCTTGCCATGGGTCCTAGCACCTTTTTCCCCGCCTCATCCTGCAGTCAGGGATCTGCTTCCTGCCAGTTCTGACCTTTGATTTTAGCCAGCTTAGCAGCTCTCTAAGTGCACGTGCTCCTCGTCCCTTGTTTTCCAGGCCACCTGCATTTTGAGGAACTGCCGTATGCTCAGATCGCCTCAGAAAACAATGTCTCTGAGAGCTTAGTGCGGCTTTGCATAGAAAGGACCACGCGTCTCTTCTGTGTCTGCATAGAGGACAGGCAGAACGTTGCCTTCCTTTGGAGAGACGTTGGCATGCTGATCATCGAGGGCAAGGATGTTAAAATGAAATTCTATGAAGACTTTCTGAAAAAGCTGAATGGGACAACGAATGCTTTGCAAGCTCTTCTCAGGGTAGGATTTTCATTTTCCCAGCACTACCCATGGTTCTTCTGAAGTGCCTTCCAGGGACTGGGTGGCTGCTTTCTCCTGGCCTGTCGTGCTTCTTCAGCCAGTTGGGCTCCTCGTGGTCTGCAGGAAAGCAGACTCTGTAGAGCTCTTCCCTTGCAGGCAGGGGCCTGGCTCTGCAAGAGATCCCCCCGAGAGAGGCCTTGCTTTTTGGCAAAAGGCTAGCGTGCCAGTGGAGATCGCTGCTCAGCCCAGCGTTTGGGCAGGGAGCGGAGGTGCAGGCAGAGCAAGGCTTGCTGAGGCCGGAGCCCTTAGGCAGCTCTCGGTGGGGCTAAGCTGGACCAAGCAGCCAGCCCTTGTCAGTGTCCCCATCGCCTGTCACTTGTCTCTGTCTATTGCAGATGCCAGAGATGAACAACTCTGTCATCTCTCACCTCGACACCGCTGCTTCTCAGATCGCTTCTGAACGTGTCATTGTCTTTCCAATGTGAGTAAGCTTTCCAATGTGAGAGGTAGCTATGTGCTGGATGGTACTATGAGTTAGAGAGGAATAAGTTTTTCCCCTGAAGCAGCAGGCAGGATTATTGCGAGGTCAGCCATGCTCACAGCAAGGACAGGAGAACATTGGCACAGTGCCCTGTCTTCAGCGTGGTGCTCTTCTTTCCAGGTACAAGCACGAGAGCATGCTTAAGAAGCCAACGGGGACAGTGAGTCTGAGAGGACAAGTGAAGCCCAGCAAAGATCAAAGGGCAGTGAGTCTGATCGGACAAGTGAAGCCCAGCAAAGAACAAGGCTGGACAAAAGGAGGAGAGAGCGTCAAGAAAGGTAAGGAACCCATGGGTCACTTGTAGGGGCATGTAGGTTTCCTTCCTCCTTGTCTGGAGGGGATTAGGGCCGAGGTTACCACAGAGTGCCTGGAGGAGCCTGAGACACCTCCTGTGACTCTATCCCCATGGTGGGAAAGCTCGAGCAAGCCATTGTGGAACAAGATTGTGCGACAGCCCTGCACCACAAACGTCCACTGCGAGTGCTGAAGGACACCTTTCCTGTGGCCTCCACTCCCCAGCCTGTGCTGCAAACCCTGGAAAGCTCTGACCCTGCTTCCTTCCATGCTCTCAGATGCCTCACAAACAATGCCTCTGTTGTGAGCGTGCCTCTGTAGCAAATGTGTGTGCGTGGGACCGATCAACAGATGCAAGAGCCGTCTCCTCTTGTGCGAAGCGATTCCCCACCCCAGAATGACTCTTTGAGGGCATGGGCATCTCCCAGGGAGTCCCCCATTTCAGCACACGGGGGAGATAAGGGCATCAAAACGGTATTGCCCAGGAAACAACGGTGCACTATAGCCAGGAAGAAAGAGATGGAGAGTGTCAGAAAAGGCCTACGAGGTCCCAGGAAACATGGCTCCAAAGGGACAAAAATGACCCCTGCCAATGGTGTTGCCACAGGCTTGAGCTGATCTGCATGCCATTCTTGCTGGAACTGGGACAGAATTGGCGCACGATTACCACAAGAGCAGAGATGCTTTACTCAAGTTGTCTCCTTTCTTCTTTCCAGAGGATCTTCCCAAGAAGCGCCTCCTTCATCGAGCAACACTTGCTCCAGAGAGGTTACCCGCTCTGACTGTAAAGCCGGAGAGCAGTCAGAAAGCTGAGCAGACAGAGCGTCGTGCCAGGTGGGACTCCTGGAGAGACAAATGTGGCTGCTGCCCTGCTCTTGTCTCTGTAGGAGTGCAGTTTCTCCTGGACACAGAAGCTGTACGAACTCAAAGTGCAGCTATCCCATCTCCCACTACCTTGCGATTTCTTGCTGCATGGCAAGCATCTTGCAGCATCACTTCTTAGCTGGGTAACTAATGGCAACGGCTCCTTGCAGGACTGGGAGGTCTTTCTTGCTTTCCCTCAGACTGCAATGAGCACAGTGTCTCGAGTCTGAAGAGACTTCCCCAGGAGCGATGGTGGAGGAGTGCAGGTGTTCTCCTAGCATCTTTTGGACACTGTCGAGTGTTGGTCCGGGCTGGGCTCAACCACCCGGGCTGTTTCCAGCTCTCGGAGAGACGTGACAGAGAGCAGATCAAGCATTCAGGGGCTCTGCAGCCTTTTGCAGCGGAAGCAGATGCACCACTTGGAAGCGGATGATGCGAAACCAGCTCCTCCCACACTCTGGTCACCTTGCCCCATTGTGTCTTTGCAGGAAGCTTCCGGCCATCCAGAGGAGTTCTGTGAAGGAAAAGGAAGAGGAAGAGAAAGTAATTCCTCAGGTGACTCCCAGGATGGTAGACTTTATTGCCAAAGCTATTGAGCAGAGGAAAGAGGTACGTGGCATGGACTGCTGCAGAGAGTGCGTCCTACTGAACTGTAGAATAGCGTCACTCGATGGACACCGGTTCACAGAACATTCTTGACTTGTGCCTTCATGTGACCACTGAGTTGTTTCTTTGGGTGCTTCACTGAAGAGAAGCCCTTTGCTGTGTCATTTGAGAAGATGCTTTTCATCCCCATTAGCTTCCTGAAACACACCCAAGAGCTTACCCGGGGATGCTTCTGATGGCAACGTCACTGCATGGCTTGCCTGGGTGGGATAGGCAGCTGTCAGGTTGCTTCTAGCCCCGTGGTCGCTTAGCTTGCCCAGACATTCCAGAAGGGCTCTTCAGGCGACTCTTCGGTTGAGCCTGCAGGAGCATGGGAGCAACCCTGAGCTGACAGACGGGCAGAAGACTGAGTGAGGGTGGAAGGGAGTGCAGGAAGGGGGGAGACACCCCAGCCCTCCCCGCACAGCGTTACTAACTGTCTGTGGTTGCGTTTTGGTCACCCTCCAGAATAAGTGCTTGAAGATTAAGGAGACGCTTCCAAAACACATTCAGAATTTCTTGGCTGAGGAGGAAAATAAGAACAAAGAGCTGCAGGAGGAGAAAAAGAAACAACCCAAGCAGCGAAGCGCAGCACTAACCAAAGCAAAAGTCAAGAGAGAAGTGGAGATGCCAACAACCGAGGTACTTTGAATTTGTGCACTAAAGGAGCACTTTCCCACCGGGGATCTGAGGCTGCAAGGTGCTTCTAGCACCCAAGCCGTAGTAGCACTATTGCTGCAGCACTGCAGGGTGGGTTGCTGCTGCCTTTGCTGAGCAAGAGAGACCAAGAGGGAGTTTTAGCAAAACGCCGGTAGTGCTGGGACATGACGCTGGGAGCGCACCGATGGCCTTGTGCTGGTTGTTTTCCCAGTCCCCCTGGGGTCCCTGCCAGAAGTGGTCTGGAGGTTGTCTGGGAGGGTGGGAGGGGGCTGCATGCTGGGAAGCATCAGCCCAGCGCTGCGGGGCTGTTGTAATGAGAGTAATTCCTTTGCAGGAATCCTGTCCCTCTGAGGAGAGAAGTCCCGAGAGAACTCCCAGCTCTCTGTCTGAGAGCGACTCGGGGCAGTCCAGCCCTGACCTCATGGAGAGGATGATGGGGGAGTGGGACGAGGACGGAGAAGAGCCACCCAGAACTCAGCAGGACAGCCCTGTGCCCCCTAAGCGGTAAGCGTGCAGCAGCTGCAGCCAAGGCCTGGGGTAGTGGAGTGGTGCCGAGGCACCTGTGGGTCGAGGAAGCCAGCCCCTGAGCCAAGGGGTCGCTTACAGAGCCCTGGGAAGCCGAAGGCCAGGGGTCTGAGCTGGCTTAGAGCCCAATGCCAGGGGCCTCTCCGCAGCCCAGAGCAGCCCACGCTTGAAACTCCTCCTGCATCGAAGGGGCTGTGGGGCCGAATGGGGCCTTGCGGGGAAAGGGTGGCTGGCTGAGGGAAGAGACAGGAGTGTTGCGGCTGAACAGTGAGAGAGACTTTGTCCTTACTGCTGCAGGAGTCTTTCTCCACGGACACATGGGACCCTAAGGGAGGTGGTGACATGCATCGTGGAGCAGGTGGCCCGTAAACAAAGGGGAGAGAGAGATGCGGAGAGGGATCTGCAGGAGCAGCTCAAGTGGTAAATTTCCCCGGACGCGGGCAGTATTTCCTCCCTTGCAGTGCCCTTCCTTCCACTCCCCCAGCCCTGCTGGAAAGAGGGGTTTTTCCTGGCACTGGCCTTCTGCAGCCCCAGCAGGCGGCCTGCTCGGGAGCCCCGTCTGGGAGCGCTCTCCAAGTGCTCACACCACCTCGTCCCGCTGTGTGCTTGCAGTGAGCTGGCAGTGCTGCGGTGGAGTCGGTCGGCGAAAGAGGAACAGAGCTACCACCAGCTTTGGCAAGTGGGTCACCAGCCTGCACCCCCTGCTGGGCCAAGGCAGAGAGAGTCAAGACGGGTAAGTGCCCTGGGCTCCTGTCCACAAAACAGTATTCAGGAATGGGATTGGACACAGGGGTGGGACTGCATCACAGGGACCGTGGGCCTGCTGTCTCCAGCCAGCGTCAGATCCCCTCATTTCTGTCCTGAACAGTCTTGCAGTGTTGCTCTGCATGTCTCTGCGTATGCAGAACTACAGAGGTTTGTGTTGATCTCCGCAGGTGCGAAGAGTAGTGCCAATGCCTGTCAGCAAGGGACCGGAGAGGCCGTCCGGCACACAGAAGGGTCCAGATGGAGACATCCAGCAAGGGCCCTCCCTGCAGCACGAATGGGACCAGGGTTGCCCATCCAGGCTATTAACGCCAACACCTCCTTCCATTCAATAAAGCCCTGTCTCCAAAGTTCTCTGGGTCTTTCCTTGGTGGCCGTCCATTCTGCACTTTGCAGCGGATGAGCTTTCATGGAGCAGGGAAAGGCCAGCACGGGAGGGAGGGCTTGACTGTCAGTCCGGCTCCCAGGGCAGCTCTCTCCCAAGGCCAAAGCTGTACCTGCTCGCCTGCAGCTCTGCTGCTGGTAGCAAGCACACTTCTTGCTGCTGGCGTGTCCTCGGCTGCATGACCTGCTTTGGCTGCACATCCCTGATTAGGAAGGGACTGTGCAGGGAAAAGGAAGAGGAAGGGAAAGGGGAAGGGAAATGGGAATGGGAGCGGGAAGGGGAAGGGAAACAGGAACAGGAAGAGCAAGGGGAACAGGAATGGGAATGGGAACGGGAACGGGAATGGGGAGAGAAATGGGAAGAGGAACAGGAAGGGGAAGGGAAATGGGAAGGGGAAGGGGAACAAGAAGGGGAAGGGAAATTGGAAGGGAAAGGGGAAGGAAAAGAGGAAGGGGAAGGAAAAGGGGAAGGGGAAGGGGAACGGGAAGGGGAACGGGGATGGGAAGGGGAAGCAGAATGGGAACAGGAAAGGGAAGGGAAATGGGAAGAGGAGGAGGAAGAGGAAGCGTAAAGGGAAGGGGAAGGGGAAGAGGGAGAGGGAGAGGGAGAGGGAGAGGGAGAGGGAGAGGGAGAGGGAGAGGGAGAGGGAGAGGGAGAGGGAGAGGGAGAGGGAGAGGGAGGGGAAGGGGAAGGGGAAGGGGAAGGGGGAGGGGAAGGGGAAGGGGAGGAGGAAGAGGAAGAGGAGGAGGAGGAGGAGGAGGAAGAGGAAGAGGAAGAGGAAGAGGAAGAGGAAGAGGAAGAGGAAGAGGAAGAGGAAGAGGAAGAGGAAGAGGAAGAGGAAGAGGAAGAGGAAGAGGAAGAGGAAGAGGAAGAGGAGGAGGAAGAGGAGGAGGAAGAGGAGGAGGAGGAGGAGGAAGAGGAAGAGGAGGAAGACGAGGAGGAAGAGGAAGAGGAAGAGGAAGAGGAAGAGGAAGAGGAAGAGGAAGAGGAAGAGGAAGAGGAAGAGGAAGAGGAAGAGGAAGAGGAAGAGGAAGAGGAAGAGGAAGAGGAAGAGGAAGAGGAAGAGGAAGAGGAAGAGGAAGAGGAAGAGGAGCGGGCTTTTGCCTGGGGCAGTTCCTGGCATCAGTCCCCTTGGAGGTCAAAATTGTCCAGAGGCTTGCAAAGCAGAGGCTCTCCAGTGTGCCCAGGCCAGCACTGCCAGGGATACCCAGAGCTGTGCAGGCATCGTGATGGGCTGTGGGGACAGTGACATCCAAGGCAGGAACTATGGCTGCGGAAACAGGGAGGAAAGCTTATGGTGGGGACGTTTTTTCAGTCAGGAAGTTAAGATTAATTGAAACCTTAAAAGTTGAGGACTGGGAGAGTGGATGGGCACTTACAACTTTGGTGAGGAAGCGGAAGAGGAAGGGGAAGAGGAAGGGGAAGAGGAAGAGGAGGAAAAGACATTGCTGTTGTTTAAATTATTGAGGAAATTAATTGTTTTTTGCTTAATGGAGAAAGGAGAGATGAAATCCCCATTGATAAACCTGGGAAAACTATAAAGCTCTTCGTTGCCTGACAAAGGTTTCCTTGACCCAGGTTAGCAAAGCAAATCTAAGAGATGGATGTCAGCTGACTGAGCAAAAAATCCGTCTCCTTTAGAACTAACTCTGAGCAGTCTAGAATCAAAAGTACATAAAGAAGAGAAAGGATTCTAGGCAAGCTGTCTTCTTTCTCCCAGCTGCTGCGGAACCAAGGCATTCTACTGGCCTGGAATGATCAGGAGGAGAAGTATCAATCAACTTGGAGATCATGTCTTTAAGAGTCTTGTCAGGCAATTGGATATTAGCCTGTCTTCACGATCTTCTGGAATACTTCTTGAAAATGATTGCTAGATATTTAGTTACCAGATTGCTTCCAGTAATGCTGATATTTAAATGAAACTGAAGAAAGAGGTAACCTATGTAATCTGTGTGAACTGCTTGAGAGAGTCCAGCACAGAGCCACAAGGATGATTAAGGGAGCGGAGCGTCTTCCTTACGACGAAAGGCTGAGGGAGATGGGTCTCTTTAGCTTGGAGAAGAGGAGACTGAGGGGTGACCGTATTAATGTTTATAAATATGTAAAGGGCGAATGCCAGGAGGACGGAGCCAGGCTCTTCTCGGTGACATCCAATGACAGGACAAGGGGCAATGGGTGCAAGCTGGAGTGTAGGAGGTTCTGCTTAAATATGAGACAAAACGTTTTTACGGTGAGGGTGACAGAACACTTGAACAGGCTGCCCGGGGCGTTGTGGAGTCTCCTTCTCTGGAGACTTTCTAAACCCACCTGGACGTGTTCCTGTGTGACATGATTTAGGTGTTCCTGCTCCGGCAGGGGGACTGGACTAGATGATCTTTCAAGGTACCTTCCAATCCCTAATAGTCTGTGATTCTGTGATTCTGTGTGAATAAGTGCACTACAGCAGCTGAGTAAGATACAACATTAGCAATGTTGCTTTTGCACAGCAGTACCAAAAACTCTAGCAGCAGTGCAGAAAGCTCAGCAGCAACTCCAAGTTAGTGACCAATGAAATACTGATTTTAGGTCACACGTGTAGGGAAAGTGCGGAAAGCTTTAGGCAAAGCCAAACTGCAGGAAGATGTGAAAAATCACGTCTTGCATTTCCCATTGCTTCTTGAAATCTGCTAGCCTGAGTGATTGAGTTTAGGGCAGTGACATACTTGAGTCCCGTGACCTGGAAGATGGAAAGACCAGTTTGACTGATACGGAGGACTGGGATGCCATACGTTTCCTTTCCTTTGAGGGAATCTTTTGTGTGCAAATGTCCCAGATGTCACTGCCACTCAAGAGAACTTTTCCTTGGGAAAAAGACAAGGAATATTCAGCAAGGTGTCCTGGTTGCAGTTAGGACAGAGTTAATTTTTCCTCAAAGTAGCTGGTAGGGTGCTATGTTTTGGATTAGGATGAGAAGAGCACTGATAACATGCTGATGTTTTAATTGTTGCAGAGCAGTGTTTACACCAGGGCAAGGACTTTTCGGCTTCTCGCTCTGTCCTGCCAGCGAGCAGGCTGGGGGTGCAGCAGGAGCTGGGAGGGGACAGACCCAGGACAGCTGACCCAAACTGGCCAAAGGGGTATTCCATACCATCTGACGTCATGCTAAACAATATATAGGGGTGGCTGGCCAGGGTGGGGGGCCGGCTGCTCGGGGATAGGCTGGGCATCGGTCAGCGGGTGGTGAGCAATTGCATTGTGCATCACTTGTTTTCTTACACATTATTATTATTAATACTATTATCATTATCACTATTGTTATTATTATTGTTATTATTATATTCCTGTCTTAATAAACTGTCTCTATCTCAACTCACCGGCTTCACTTTCCCGTTTCTCTCCCCCATCCCAGAGAGGGAGGGGGGAGGGTGAGCGAACGGCTGTGTGGTGTTTAGCTGCCAGCCGGGTTAAACCACAACACAAGGTCAATGAACAATCTGGCTTCTGTCAAGCTCTCCAGGATTATCCAGGGCAGTGCATGTGTCCTTCCAATGTGCCATTCCTGACTGTAAGTGAAGCTCACTGTAACTGTTCTCTATTTTAAAATGTAATTGGAAGAGCATGAAGCTTACTTCATGACAACCGTTATGAGACATCACAGCACCATGAAAAACCTAAAGCACTAAGTTGTAAGGTAGAGAAAATAGACTGCTCCTTGGATATATTCCCATGTTAAAGCTCTTGACCACTGACCACAAGACTGTGATTTCCAGTTGCTGCTTCCATTGGCACAGCTGGCCGAGGACCCTGTGTGGCACCAGGAGCTTGGGTCTGTGGTTGGGTGCTTTCTTTTCATGATTAGGAGCACACTGTGTGTGGACATGGCTGCCATAGACTAGCACCTTTTTCCATGCCTCATCCTGCAGTTATGGATCTTCTTCCTGCCAATTCTGATCTCTGATTTCAGCCAGCGTAGCAGCTCTCTAAGGGCACGAGTTCCTCTTCCCTTGTTTTCCAGGCCACCGCCATTTGGAGCAACTGCCGGATGCTCAGATTGCCTCGGGAATCCGTGTCTCTGAGAGCGCAGTGCGGCTTTGCATGGAAAGGACCACGCGTCTCTTCCGTGCCTGCACAGAGGACATGCAGAACGTTGCCTTCCTTTGGAGGGACATTGCCATGCTGATCATCCAGGGAAAAAATGTCAAAATGCGATTCTCTGCAGTCCATGGCAACATTTTTAGCATCACAGCCCCATGAAAATGCTAACCCACTGAGTTGCAAATTAGATTAAAAAGACCACTTCTTGGATATAATCCCATAGTAAAGCTCTTTTATTTCATTGACTACAAACCACAGACCACGAGGCCATCCAGGCTGCTAATGGCGGCACTTCATTCTGTTCAATAAAGCTTTGTTTCCAAAGCGCACCGGGTCTTTCCTTGGTGGCTGTCCACCCTGCACTTTGCAGCGGATGAACTTTGGTGGAGCAGGGAAAGGCCAGCACAGGAGGGAGGGCTTGACTGTCAGTCCGGCTCCCAGGGCAGCTCTCTTCCGAGGCCAAAGCTGTACCTGCTCGCCTGCAGCTCTGCTCTTGGTGGCCAGCACACTTCCCGCTGCTGGCTGGTCCCCGCCGCATGCCCTGCTGCGGCTGCAAATCCCTGCTTGGAAGGGACTCTGCAGGGAACAGGAGGAAGAGGAAGAGAAGCAGGCTTTTGCCTGGGGCAGCTCTGGGCACCAGTCCCCTCACCGGTCAAAACTATCCGGAGGCTTGCAAAGCCAGGGTGCTCCGGGGTGCCCAGGCCAGCACTGCCAGGGGTACCCAGAGCTGTGCAGGCACCATGCTGTGCCGCGGGAGCAGCTTTTTCAGTCAGGTAGATAGTTTCACTCCCACTTGTCCCTGAGGGGCCTTTTGTTCCACACCTCCTTGTCAGAAAGGCTGGGAGGAGCGCAGGGGAGATGAGCAGACCTCCAAAAGCTCCTCTCCAGACACCTGGGTCAGGACAATGCTCTCAGCAGCAGGCTTGAGAGCGGGCTGTGCAACAGGAGGGAAGGCACCCCAAGGCTGCTGGGCACCCACACCCTGCCTGGGCTCTGCGGGTGCTCCAGGCCAGCAGTGGCAGTGGCTGCAGCTGCAGCGGGACCCAGACCCCTGCAGGCAGCAGCAAGGCACTTCCCCGATGGTCCGGAGGGGCTCTGGCTGCAGAGGGGCTGCCGCGGTGCTGGTAGTGGCACTGCTCATCCTGCACGTCCCATCTGAGGGGCTCCTTGGGCTCCCTGGCACTGTCACAGTGAGCAGCTGAAAAGACAGGTGGCCCCTTCCACAAAACATCCCCCTTAACGTTGCTCGAAAGGTGAGATGTTCATCTGGTGGGGCTTCCTTGGCCCAGGCAGCCCTAATGGCTGTAGGACAGAAAGCAGAGCCCCACCTGTGGTGCCTGTAGTTTCTCCATAGGCTGTCAATTAGTGTGCCTGGGAGGCTTCTTTCTTCTCATTGTCTCCATGTCTCTTTTGTCAGGTCTGTGTGTTGGTCTAGTTTGCTTTCTGGTTTTTGGTTTTGGGGAAAGAAACCCACCAGCCGTTACAGCCCATGAGCACTTCTGGCCTGGGGAAAGCCCTCATGGTCAGGAGACAGTGAGGTGGGGGCAGCTCCCCCAAATGCCCTCTGCAGCCCCTACCTGCTACAGGGTCCCCCCTGGGCAGCGCCTGGGCAGGGGCGCTGCAGCCCCTCTGTGACACGGTCTGAGGTCACAGTGCGACAGTCCCACCTCACAATGGTGACTGCCACCTTTTAACCCGGGGCCGCCACACGTCCTCCCACTTGTCCCTGAGAGGCCGAGGGGACTCCAGGCACTCTCCAGGGAGTTGCTCTTGCCACTGCTCTGCTTTGGAGGAGCTGCTCTGAAGTGAGGAGGAGAAGGTGGAAAGGGAGGCCACAGCAGGGGTGGAACTGAGATGGCAAAATACCTCTTCTCAGCACCTTGCTTCCCTCCAACAATTGAGAAGCTCTTAAATTCGGGTAAGGCCTTCAGGCCCAATTTCACGAGGGTTGTCAGGCTCAATGACACCTCTGAAAACTGGTGTGGATCCCCTGAGGCCAGTGGGGGTGGCTGGGAAGGCCTGGTGTCTGCAGGAAAGGGCCTCCTTGACCATGCCAAAGGGCTGAGGGACCGACCTGGCAGCCGGGGTTCGGGGCTTTTTTCCTGACCCAGCCCCTGTGTTCCCTACGGCACCCCAGGCAGAAGTTGCCAGTCCTGAGGGTTGCTCCTTGCCTGGCAGTGGGCACTGCCCACCCTCAGCTCCTGGCTGGCTGGAAGAGCCGGAGGGGTCTGTGGGCTGTGCAGCGTCGCTGTGCTGGGAGGTGCGACGTGGAGAAGCTGCACATATATCTGCATATACACATGTGTTGAAGCTCCTCTGTCCACTTCCATGACTAGAAGTAAAGACTGGGGGAGATACGCTACCGAAGGACAATTGTATGCAACTGCAGAAGAGTCAGTTGATAGGGTAGATTCTTAAACATAAAAGATACACCTGTTTTTATTGAGAGAGTCATTCCTTATGAGAGTTTTATTACCACAACATCCGCAGCATATCAAACTCTCTGATGAAATAGGCTTTGCCCCAAAGAAATGGCAAATTTCCTGCCACTCGTTGCTGCCTCAAGCAGACCAAAACGGTAGTACTTCTGCAAAACTGTTTACTTGAAAAGAGCAGTGGCAAAAGTAGAATGTGCTGACTGAGGTTGAATATACCCCATTCACTTCAGTCAAAGAGCACACGACAGAGAAATGACAGCAAATACAGCTCTTCTGAGCACCCTGAAAGCCACCCAAAAATGCCGTGAGGAAGCAGGCTACATATGTTCCCCACTTCTCTCCTCTGCCAAACCGTAACATCCTTTTAACAGGTAGCTTTGCCTCTGGGACATCTTATGTGAGACCGCTAAGTTCTGCGCTCTCTGATATATTCCTCCTTTTCTGAGCACGTTTTTGCTGACACGCGTCAATACACAGGGGACAAGGGGAAGCTGCTCCCTGCTGGGGACACACCAGGGCCTGCCCTGAGCCTTCTAGAGTCCCACGGAGCACAGCACCGTGCCCTCACTGGTGCCACAGTCCACTGCCAGGTTGGCCTTGAGGGTGGGTCACACCTGGAGACCTGCACCTGAAAGGCAAGGAGCCCTCTTTGGGGCAGCCTGAGGAGTCCTGCAGCCTCTGCTGGGCTCTAGAGAATGCAGCTGAAGAGTTCAAAATGCATCGGTCCTTGGATAGCTGTGTGCTAAGTGGCTTTAATGTTGCCGTCGGAGAGCATGACGTGTCTTTTCCTTGGTTTTCCAGAGCTCGCTAAGATTTGGGCCAGCGCATCCTACTACCTGAGTCAACAGCTGGCTCTCCACCAGGTGGGACTTGCCTCTTCTTCCCTCACACCCTGATGTTCCATGAAGCAATGAGAGCCCTTTGTCATCGAGTGCAGTTATTCTTCCCTCCTTTGGAAGCAGGACCAATGCCCCAGAAGGCCTCAGTAATGCACTGCTGGGCCACGGACTAGCTCCGCTGTCAATTCAGATGTACTGTGAGGTCCAGGCTCGGATTTCAGAAAAAGGGCTGGACTTTTCCTGGGGCTTCCTGAGTCCCCCATTGCCAGAGCTGATTACCGAACTGGGCCGGGGTACTACTTCAAGGGTCGTTCCAAGTGTGGGAAGCCCCCTTGTATCTTAGTGAGCCAATGGACGTGTGTCGGCTTTTCCTGCACTACCTGGCTCTTCCTTGGGGAAGGGGGGTGAGAGGGAAAAGTCCAGGCCCTCTACGTCTTCTCCCAGCTCTCCAAGGAACCCATCTTGCTGAGTTGTACCTCAGGTGTGGACAGGGCACAAAGCTCCCTCCCCGCTCTCTGGCAAGTCATCTCTTTGTCCCTGCAAAGCTTCTTCTGATCCACCCTCTTCTGTTTCAGGCCGTCCGCATTCCTGGTCTTGGAACATTCACAGTTGTCACAGAGCAAGTAGCCAGCCAGAAAAATGACATCGTGACTGTTGAGAGACCCATGTTTCATCTGGCTAAGGCTATTGTGCACAACCATGACCTCCGATACAACTACATAGACGTTCCAGGTAGGACGACTGAGGACTGAAAGAGGTGTTTGCCCTTGCAGCAGAATGCGAGAGCTGTGCTCTGCTGTCCACCGGTGACGCAGCCGAGGACCAAACTCCTGGCGCAGCCTGAGAAAAGCTCGTCAAAGCGAGCCTGGTGTGAAACGGACCCAGTCTCTCTAACTGCTTTAAATAATCACCAGATGACAGTGCAGCATAACAGCACACTCTCTTTGACCTGCTTCAACAAGAGGTTTTACTCCAGTTTTATTGGAAACGTGTCTTCTTGCCCCATGGTGTTTCAACTCTTGCTCCCACCTTCTGCTGTACTAGGCCTCGTACAGGCAAATGCCAGAGCTCTTCTTGGCTCTCAACACCTCTTTGCAAGCAGAAAAAGCAGGCACCAGGCGCTTGGGTCCGTGAATCGGAGCGTTCCTGTCTAATGATTAGGAGCACACTGTGCGTGGACATGACTGCCATGGCCTGGCACCATTCAGCTTGCCATGGGTCCTAGCACCTTTTTCCCCGCCTCATCCTGCAGTCAGGGATCTGCTTCCTGCCAGTTCTGACCTTTGATTTTAGCCAGCTTAGCAGCTCTCTAAGTGCACGTGCTCCTCGCCCCTTGTTTTCCAGGCCACCTGCATTTTGAGGAACTGCCGTATGCTCAGATCGCCTCAGAAAACAATGTCTCTGAGAGCTTAGTGCGGCTTTGCATAGAAAGGACCACGCGTCTCTTCTGTGTCTGCATAGAGGACAGGCAGAACGTTGCCTTCCTTTGGAGAGACGTTGGCATGCTGATCATCGAGGGCAAGGATGTTAAAATGAAATTCTATGAAGACTTTCTGAAAAAGCTGAATGGGACAACGAATGCTTTGCAAGCTCTTCTCAGGGTAGGATTTTCATTTTCCCAGCACTACCCATGGTTCTTCTGAAGTGCCTTCCAGGGACTGGGTGGCTGCTTTCTCCTGGCCTGTCGTGCTTCTTCAGCCAGTTGGGCTCCTCGTGGTCTGCAGGAAAGCAGACTCTGTAGAGCTCTTCCCTTGCAGGCAGGGGCCTGGCTCTGCAAGAGACCCCCCCGAGAGAGGCCTTGCTTTTTGGCAAAAGGCTAGCGTGCCAGTGGAGATCGCTGCTCAGCCCAGCGTTTGGGCAGGGAGCGGAGGTGCAGGCAGAGCAAGGCTTGCTGAGGCCGGAGCCCTTAGGCAGCTCTCGGTGGGGCTAAGCTGGACCAAGCAGCCAGCCCTTGTCAGTGTCCCCATCGCCTGTCACTTGTCTCTGTCTATTGCAGATGCCAGAGATGAACAACTCTGTCATCTCTCACCTCGACACCGCTGCTTCTCAGACCGCTTCTGAACGTGTCATTGTCTTTCCAATGTGAGTAAGCTTTTTCCTGCTGCTCTCAGCAGAGAAAGAGATCGGCTTCTCAGCTCATGCTTGCGGGGGAGGGCTGCCTTACCGGGCCCTGTGGATTATGCTTGTGACGGTACTCTTCAGTGTTGGGAGGACTGCTTTGCAGGGAACTCCGTGGAGAAACGTGGGACAGCAGAAGTGCTTTAGACGACTGCGCTGCTATAGACATGGAGAGTTTTTTGGGCTCGTTCTCCATCAGCATGCTCCCACCATTTCTTTTCTCCTGTGAGCGAGACTGCCTTCCGCTTGGGCCCACGGGCTAGAGGAGGAACAGTTCCATGTCCAAACCGGAGCTTGAGTCTGGTGGGGCTCCACATTGCTTTGTGAGCTATGAGTGAGAGGTAGCTATGCGCTGGATGGTACTATGAGTTAGAGAGGAATAAGTTTTTCCCCTGAAGCAGCAGGCAGG
Source organism: Anser brachyrhynchus (assembly GCF_964034855.1). Taxonomy (NCBI): domain Eukaryota; kingdom Metazoa; phylum Chordata; class Aves; order Anseriformes; family Anatidae; genus Anser; species Anser brachyrhynchus. The sequence continues at coordinate 15,486 of NW_027664066.1, forward strand.
ATTATTGCGAGGTCAGCCATGCTCACAGCAAGGACAGGAGAACATTGGCACAGTGCCCTGTCTTCAGCGTGGTGCTCTTCTTTCCAGGTACAAGCACGAGAGCATGCTTAAGAAGCCAACGGGGACAGTGAGTCTGAGAGGACAAGTGAAGCCCAGCAAAGATCAAAGGGCAGTGAGTCTGATCGGACAAGTGAAGCCCAGCAAAGAACAAGGCTGGACAAAAGGAGGAGAGAGCGTCAAGAAAGGTAAGGAACCCATGGGTCACTTGTAGGGGCATGTAGGTTTCCTTCCTCCTTGTCTGGAGGGGATTAGGGCCGAGGTTACCACAGAGTGCCTGGAGGAGCCTGAGACACCTCCTGTGACTCTATCCCCATGGTGGGAAAGCTCGAGCAAGCCATTGTGGAACAAGATTGTGCGACAGCCCTGCACCACAAACGTCCACTGCGAGTGCTGAAGGACACCTTTCCTGTGGCCTCCACTCCCCAGCCTGTGCTGCAAACCCTGGAAAGCTCTGACCCTGCTTCCTTCCATGCTCTCAGATGCCTCACAAACAATGCCTCTGTTGTGAGCGTGCCTCTGTAGCAAATGTGTGTGCGTGGGACCGATCAACAGATGCAAGAGCCGTCTCCTCTTGTGCGAAGCGATTCCCCACCCCAGAATGACTCTTTGAGGGCATGGGCATCTCCCAGGGAGTCCCCCATTTCAGCACACGGGGGAGATAAGGGCATCAAAACGGTATTGCCCAGGAAACAACGGTGCACTATAGCCAGGAAGAAAGAGATGGAGAGTGTCAGAAAAGGCCTACGAGGTCCCAGGAAACATGGCTCCAAAGGGACAAAAATGACCCCTGCCAATGGTGTTGCCACAGGCTTGAGCTGATCTGCATGCCATTCTTGCTGGAACTGGGACAGAATTGGCGCACGATTACCACAAGAGCAGAGATGCTTTACTCAAGTTGTCTCCTTTCTTCTTTCCAGAGGATCTTCCCAAGAAGCGCCTCCTTCATCGAGCAACACTTGCTCCAGAGAGGTTACCCGCTCTGACTGTAAAGCCGGAGAGCAGTCAGAAAGCTGAGCAGACAGAGCGTCGTGCCAGGTGGGACTCCTGGAGAGACAAATGTGGCTGCTGCCCTGCTCTTGTCTCTGTAGGAGTGCAGTTTCTCCTGGACACAGAAGCTGTACGAACTCAAAGTGCAGCTATCCCATCTCCCACTACCTTGCGATTTCTTGCTGCATGGCAAGCATCTTGCAGCATCACTTCTTAGCTGGGTAACTAATGGCAACGGCTCCTTGCAGGACTGGGAGGTCTTTCTTGCTTTCCCTCAGACTGCAATGAGCACAGTGTCTCGAGTCTGAAGAGACTTCCCCAGGAGCGATGGTGGAGGAGTGCAGGTGTTCTCCTAGCATCTTTTGGACACTGTCGAGTGTTGGTCCGGGCTGGGCTCAACCACCCGGGCTGTTTCCAGCTCTCGGAGAGACGTGACAGAGAGCAGATCAAGCATTCAGGGGCTCTGCAGCCTTTTGCAGCGGAAGCAGATGCACCACTTGGAAGCGGATGATGCGAAACCAGCTCCTCCCACACTCTGGTCACCTTGCCCCATTGTGTCTTTGCAGGAAGCTTCCGGCCATCCAGAGGAGTTCTGTGAAGGAAAAGGAAGAGGAAGAGAAAGTAATTCCTCAGGTGACTCCCAGGATGGTAGACTTTATTGCCAAAGCTATTGAGCAGAGGAAAGAGGTACGTGGCATGGACTGCTGCAGAGAGTGCGTCCTACTGAACTGTAGAATAGCGTCACTCGATGGACACCGGTTCACAGAACATTCTTGACTTGTGCCTTCATGTGACCACTGAGTTGTTTCTTTGGGTGCTTCACTGAAGAGAAGCCCTTTGCTGTGTCATTTGAGAAGATGCTTTTCATCCCCATTAGCTTCCTGAAACACACCCAAGAGCTTACCCGGGGATGCTTCTGATGGCAACGTCACTGCATGGCTTGCCTGGGTGGGATAGGCAGCTGTCAGGTTGCTTCTAGCCCCGTGGTCGCTTAGCTTGCCCAGACATTCCAGAAGGGCTCTTCAGGCGACTCTTCGGTTGAGCCTGCAGGAGCATGGGAGCAACCCTGAGCTGACAGACGGGCAGAAGACTGAGTGAGGGTGGAAGGGAGTGCAGGAAGGGGGGAGACACCCCAGCCCTCCCCGCACAGCGTTACTAACTGTCTGTGGTTGCGTTTTGGTCACCCTCCAGAATAAGTGCTTGAAGATTAAGGAGACGCTTCCAAAACACATTCAGAATTTCTTGGCTGAGGAGGAAAATAAGAACAAAGAGCTGCAGGAGGAGAAAAAGAAACAACCCAAGCAGCGAAGCGCAGCACTAACCAAAGCAAAAGTCAAGAGAGAAGTGGAGATGCCAACAACCGAGGTACTTTGAATTTGTGCACTAAAGGAGCACTTTCCCACCGGGGATCTGAGGCTGCAAGGTGCTTCTAGCACCCAAGCCGTAGTAGCACTATTGCTGCAGCACTGCAGGGTGGGTTGCTGCTGCCTTTGCTGAGCAAGAGAGACCAAGAGGGAGTTTTAGCAAAACGCCGGTAGTGCTGGGACATGACGCTGGGAGCGCACCGATGGCCTTGTGCTGGTTGTTTTCCCAGTCCCCCTGGGGTCCCTGCCAGAAGTGGTCTGGAGGTTGTCTGGGAGGGTGGGAGGGGGCTGCATGCTGGGAAGCATCAGCCCAGCGCTGCGGGGCTGTTGTAATGAGAGTAATTCCTTTGCAGGAATCCTGTCCCTCTGAGGAGAGAAGTCCCGAGAGAACTCCCAGCTCTCTGTCTGAGAGCGACTCGGGGCAGTCCAGCCCTGACCTCATGGAGAGGATGATGGGGGAGTGGGACGAGGACGGAGAAGAGCCACCCAGAACTCAGCAGGACAGCCCTGTGCCCCCTAAGCGGTAAGCGTGCAGCAGCTGCAGCCAAGGCCTGGGGTAGTGGAGTGGTGCCGAGGCACCTGTGGGTCGAGGAAGCCAGCCCCTGAGCCAAGGGGTCGCTTACAGAGCCCTGGGAAGCCGAAGGCCAGGGGTCTGAGCTGGCTTAGAGCCCAATGCCAGGGGCCTCTCCGCAGCCCAGAGCAGCCCACGCTTGAAACTCCTCCTGCATCGAAGGGGCTGTGGGGCCGAATGGGGCCTTGCGGGGAAAGGGTGGCTGGCTGAGGGAAGAGACAGGAGTGTTGCGGCTGAACAGTGAGAGAGACTTTGTCCTTACTGCTGCAGGAGTCTTTCTCCACGGACACATGGGACCCTAAGGGAGGTGGTGACATGCATCGTGGAGCAGGTGGCCCGTAAACAAAGGGGAGAGAGAGATGCGGAGAGGGATCTGCAGGAGCAGCTCAAGTGGTAAATTTCCCCGGACGCGGGCAGTATTTCCTCCCTTGCAGTGCCCTTCCTTCCACTCCCCCAGCCCTGCTGGAAAGAGGGGTTTTTCCTGGCACTGGCCTTCTGCAGCCCCAGCAGGCGGCCTGCTCGGGAGCCCCGTCTGGGAGCGCTCTCCAAGTGCTCACACCACCTCGTCCCGCTGTGTGCTTGCAGTGAGCTGGCAGTGCTGCGGTGGAGTCGGTCGGCGAAAGAGGAACAGAGCTACCACCAGCTTTGGCAAGTGGGTCACCAGCCTGCACCCCCTGCTGGGCCAAGGCAGAGAGAGTCAAGACGGGTAAGTGCCCTGGGCTCCTGTCCACAAAACAGTATTCAGGAATGGGATTGGACACAGGGGTGGGACTGCATCACAGGGACCGTGGGCCTGCTGTCTCCAGCCAGCGTCAGATCCCCTCATTTCTGTCCTGAACAGTCTTGCAGCGTTGCTCTGCATGTCTCTGCGTATGCAGAACTACAGAGGTTTGTGTTGATCTCCGCAGGTGCGAAGAGTAGTGCCAATGCCTGTCAGCAAGGGACCGGAGAGGCCGTCCGGCACACAGAAGGGTCCAGATGGAGACATCCAGCAAGGGCCCTCCCTGCAGCACGAATGGGACCAGGGTTGCCCATCCAGGCTATTAACGCCAACACCTCCTTCCATTCAATAAAGCCCTGTCTCCAAAGTTCTCTGGGTCTTTCCTTGGTGGCCGTCCATTCTGCACTTTGCAGCGGATGAGCTTTCATGGAGCAGGGAAAGGCCAGCACGGGAGGGAGGGCTTGACTGTCAGTCCGGCTCCCAGGGCAGCTCTCTCCCAAGGCCAAAGCTGTACCTGCTCGCCTGCAGCTCTGCTGCTGGTAGCAAGCACACTTCTTGCTGCTGGCGTGTCCTCGGCTGCATGACCTGCTTTGGCTGCACATCCCTGATTAGGAAGGGACTGTGCAGGGAAAAGGAAGAGGAAGGGAAAGGGGAAGGGAAATGGGAATGGGAGCGGGAAGGGGAAGGGAAACAGGAACAGGAAGAGCAAGGGGAACAGGAATGGGAATGGGAACGGGAACGGGAATGGGGAGAGAAATGGGAAGGGGAACAGGAAGGGGAAGGGAAATGGGAAGGGGAAGGGGAACAAGAATGGGAAGGGAAATTGGAAGGGAAAGGGGAAGGAAAAGGGGAAGGGGAAGGAAAAGGGGAAGGGGAAGGGGAACGGGAAGGGGAAGGGGAACGGGAATGGGAAGGGTAAGCAGAATGGGAACAGGAAAGGGAAGGGAAATGGGAAGAGGAGGAGGAAGAGGAAGCATAAAGGGAAGGGGAAGAGGAAGAGGGAGAGGGAGAGGGAGAGGGAGAGGGAGAGGGAGAGGGAGAGGGAGAGGGAGAGGGAGAGGGAGAGGGAGAGGGAGAGGGAGAGGGAGAGGGAGAGGGAGAGGGAGAGGGAGAGGGAGAGGGAGAGGGAGAGGGAGAGGGAGAGGGAGAGGGAGGGGAAGGGGAGAGGGAAGGGGAAGGGGAAGGGGAAGGGGAGGAGGAAGAGGAAGAGGAGGAGGAGGAGGAGGAGGAGGAAGAGGAAGAGGAAGAGGAAGAGGAAGAGGAAGAGGAAGAGGAAGAGGAAGAGGAAGAGGAAGAGGAAGAGGAAGAGGAAGAGGAAGAGGAAGAGGAAGAGGAAGAGGAGCGGGCTTTTGCCTGGGGCAGTTCCTGGCATCAGTCCCCTTGGAGGTCAAAATTGTCCAGAGGCTTGCAAAGCAGAGGCTCTGCAGTGTGCCCAGGCCAGCACTGCCAGGGATACCCAGAGCTGTGCAGGCATCGTGATGGGCTGTGGGGACAGTGACATCCAAGGCAGGAACTATGGCTGCGGAAACAGGGAGGAAAGCTTATGGTGAGGACGTTTTTTCAGTCAGGAAGTTAAGATTAATTGAAACCTTAAAAGTTGAGGACTGGGAGAGTGGATGGGCACTTACAACTTTGGTGAGGAAGCGGAAGAGGAAGGGGAAGAGGAAGGGGAAGAGGAAGAGGAGGAAAAGACATTGCTGTTGTTTAAATTATTGAGGAAATTAATTGTTTTTTGCTTAATGGAGAAAGGAGAGATGAAATCACCATTGATAAACCTGGGAAAACTATAAAGCTCTTCGTTGCCTGACAAAGGTGTCCTTGACCCAGGTTAGCAAAGCAAATCTAAGAGATGGATGTCAGCTGACTGAGCAAAAAAATCCGTCTCCTTTAGAACTAACTCTGAGCAGTCTAGAATCAAAAGTACATAAAGAAGAGAAAGGATTCTAGGCAAGCTGTCTTCTTTCTCCCAGCTGCTGCGGAACCAAGGCATTCTACTGGCCTGGAATGATCAGGAGGAGAAGTATCAATCAACTTGGAGATCATGTCTTTAAGAGTCTTGTCAGGCAATTGGATATTAGCCTGTCTTCACGATCTTCTGGAATACTTCTTGAAAATGATTGCTAGATATTTAGTTACCAGATTGCTTCCAGTAATGCTGATATTTAAATGAAACTGAAGAAAGAGGTAACCTATGTAATCTGTGTGAACTGCTTGAGAGAGTCCAGCACAGAGCCACAAGGATGATTAAGGGAGCGGAGCGTCTTCCTTTCGACGAAAGGCTGAGGGAGATGGGTCTCTTTAGCTTGGAGAAGAGGAGACTGAGGGGTGACCGTATTAATGTTTATAAATATGTAAAGGGCGAATGCCAGGAGGACGGAGCCAGGCTCTTCTCGGTGACATCCAATGACAGGACAAGGGGCAATGGGTGCAAGCTGGAGTGTAGGAGGTTCTGCTTAAATATGAGACAAAACGTTTTTACGGTGAGGGTGACAGAACACTTGAACAGGCTGCCCGGGGCGTTGTGGAGTCTCCTTCTCTGGAGACTTTCTAAACCCACCTGGACGTGTTCCTGTGTGACATGATTTAGGTGTTCCTGCTCCGGCAGGGGGACTGGACTAGATGATCTTCCAAGGTACCTTCCAATCCCTAATATTCTGTGATTCTGTGATTCTGTGTGAATAAGTGCACTACAGCAGCTGAGTAAGATACAACATTAGCAATGTTGCTTTTGCACAGCAGTACCAAAAACTCTAGCAGCAGTGCAGAAAGCTCAGCAGCAACTCCAAGTTAGTGACCAATGAAATACTGATTTTAGGTCACACGTGTAGGGAAAGTGCGGAAAGCTTTAGGCAAAGCCAAACTGCAGGAAGATGTGAAAAATCACGTCTTGCATTTCCCATTGCTTCTTGAAATCTGCTAGCCTGAGTGATTGAGTTTAGGGCAGTGACATACTTGAGTCCCGTGACCTGGAAGATGGAAAGACCAGTTTGACTGATACGGAGGACTGGGATGCCATACGTTTCCTTTCCTTTGAGGGAATCTTTTGTGAGCAAATGTCCCAGATGTCACTGCCACTCAAGAGAACTTTTCCTTGGGAAAAAGACAAGGAATATTCAGCAAGGTGTCCTGGTTGCAGTTAGGACAGAGTTAATTTTTCCTCAAAGTAGCTGGTAGGGTGCTATGTTTTGGATTAGGATGAGAAGAGCGCTGATAACATGCTGATGTTTTAATTGTTGCAGAGCAGTGTTTACACCAGGGCAAGGACTTTTCGGCGTCTCGCTCTGCCCTGCCAGCGAGCAGGCTGGGGGTGCAGCAGGAGCTGGGAGGGGACAGACCCAGGACAGCTGACCCAAACTGGCCAAAGGGGTATTCCATACCATCTGACGTCATGCTAAACAATATATAGGGGTGGCTGGCCGGGGTGGGGGGCCGGCTGCTCGGGGATAGGCTGGGCATCGGTCAGCGGGTGGTGAGCAATTGCATTGTGCATCACTTGTTTTCTTACACATTATTATTATTAATACTATTATCATTATCACTATTGTTATTATTATTGTTATTATTATATTCCTGTCTTAATAAACTGTCTCTATCTCAACTCACCGGCTTCACTTTCCCGTTTCTCTCCCCCATCCCAGAGAGGGAGGGGGGAGGGTGAGCGAACGGCTGTGTGGTGTTTAGCTGCCAGCCGGGTTAAACCACAACACAAGGTCAATGAACAATCTGGCTTCTGTCAAGCTCTCCAGGATTATCCAGGGCAGTGCATGTGTCCTTCCAATGTGCCATTCCTGACTGTAAGTGAAGCTCACTGTAACTGTTCTCTATTTTAAAATGTAATTGGAAGAGCATGAAGCTTACTTCATGACAACCGTTATGAGACATCACAGCACCATGAAAAACCTAAAGCACTAAGTTGTAAGGTAGAGAAAATAGACTGCTCCTTGGATATATTCCCATGTTAAAGCTCTTGACCACTGACCACAAGACTGTGATTTGCAGTTGCTGCTTCCATTGGCACAGCTGGCCGAGGACCCTGTGTGGCACCAGGAGCTTGGGTCTGTGGTTGGGTGCTTTCTTTTCATGATTAGGAGCACACTGTGTGTGGACATGGCTGCCATAGACTAGCACCTTTTTCCATGCCTCATCCTGCAGTTATGGATCTTCTTCCTGCCAATTCTGATCTCTGATTTCAGCCAGCGTAGCAGCTCTCTAAGGGCACGAGTTCCTCTTCCCTTGTTCTCCAGGCCACCGCCATTTGGAGCAACTGCCGGATGCTCAGATTGCCTCGGGAATCCGTGTCTCTGAGAGCGCAGTGCGGCTTTGCATGGAAAGGACCACGCGTCTCTTCTGTGCCTGCACAGAGGACATGCAGAACGTTGCCTTCCTTTGGAGGGACATTGCCATGCTGATCATCCAGGGAAAAAATGTCAAAATGCGATTCTCTGCAGTCCATGGCAACATTTTTAGCATCACAGCCCCATGAAAATGCTAACCCACTGAGTTGTAAATTAGATTAAAAAGACCACTTCTTGGATATAATCCCATAGTAAAGCTCTTTTATTTCATTGACTACAAACCACAGACCACGAGGCCATCCAGGCTGCTAATGGCGGCACTTCATTCTGTTCAATAAAGCTTTGTTTCCAAAGCGCACCGGGTCTTTCCTTGGTGGCTGTCCACCCTGCACTTTGCAGCGGATGAACTTTGGTGGAGCAGGGAAAGGCCAGCACAGGAGGGAGGGCTTGACTGTCAGTCCGGCTCCCAGGGCAGCTCTCTCCCGAGGCCAAAGCTGTACCTGCTCGCCTGCAGCTCTGCTCTTGGTGGCCAGCACACTTCCCGCTGCTGGCTGGTCCCCGCCGCATGCCCTGCTGCAGCTGCAAATCCCTGCTTGGAAGGGACTCTGCAGGGAACAGGAGGAAGAGGAAGAGAAGCAGGCTTTTGCCTGGGGCAGCTCTGGGCACCAGTCCCCTCACCGGTCAAAACTATCCGGAGGCTTGCAAAGCCAGGGTTCTCCGGAGTGCCCAGGCCAGCACTGCCAGGGGTACCCAGAGCTGTGCAGGCACCATGCTGTGCCGCGGGAGCAGCTTTTTCAGTCAGGTAGATAGTTTCACTCCCACTTGTCCCTGAGGGGCCTTTTGTTCCACACCTCCTTGTCAGAAAGGCTGGGAGGAGCGCAGGGGAGATGAGCAGACCTCCAAAAGCTCCTCTCCAGACACCTGGGTCAGGACAATGCTCTCAGCAGCAGGCTTGAGAGCGGGCCGTGCAACAGGAGGGAAGGCACCCCAAAGCTGCTGGCTGCTGGGCACCCACACCCTGCCTGGGCTCTGCGGGTGCTCCAGGCCAGCAGTGGCAGTGGCTGCAGCTGCAGCGGGACCCAGACCCCTGCAGGCAGCAGCAAGGCACTTCCCCGATGGTCCGGAGGGGCTCTGGCTGCAGAGGGGCTGCCGCGGTGCTGGTAGTGGCACTGCTCATCCTGCACGTCCCATCTGAGGGGCTCCTTGGGCTCCCTGGCACTGTCACAGTGAGCAGCTGAAAAGACAGGTGGCCCCTTCCACAAAACATCCCCCTTAACGTTGCTCGAAAGGTGAGATGTTCATCTGGTGGGGCTTCCTTGGCCCAGGCAGCCCTAATGGCTGTAGGACAGAAAGCAGAGCCCCACCTGTGGTGCCTGTAGTTTCTCCATAGGCTGTCAATTAGTGTGCCTGGGAGGCTTCTTTCTTCTCATTGTCTCCATGTCTCTTTTGTCAGGTCTGTGTGTTGGTCTAGTTTGCTTTCTGGTTTTTGGTTTTGGGGAAAGAAACCCACCAGCAGTTACAGCCCATGAGCACTTCTGGCCTGGGGAAAGCCCTCATGGTCAGGAGACAGTGAGGTGGGGGCAGCTCCCCCAAATGCCCTCTGCAGCCCCTACCTGCTACAGGGTCCCCCCTGGGCAGCGCCTGGGCAGGGGCGCTGCAGCCCCTCTGTGACACGGTCTGAGGTCACAGTGCGACAGTCCCACCTCACAATGGTGACTGCCACCTTTTAACCCGGGGCCGCCACACGTCCTCCCACTTGTCCCTGAGAGGCCGAGGGGACTCCAGGCACTCTCCAGGGAGTTGCTCTTGCCACTGCTCTGCTTTGGAGGAGCTGCTCTGAAGTGAGGAGGAGAAGGTGGAAAGGGAGGCCACAGCAGGGGTGGAACTGAGATGGCAAAATACCTCTTCTCAGCACCTTGCTTCCCTCCAACAATTGAGAAGCTCTTAAATTCTGGTAAGGCCTTCAGGCCCAATTTCACGAGGGTTGTCAGGCTCAATGACATCTCTGAAAACTGGTGTGGATCCCCTGAGGCCAGTGGGGGTGGCTGGGAAGGCCTGGTGTCTGCAGGAAAGGGCCTCCTTGACCATGCCAAAGGGCTGAGGGACCGACCTGGCAGCCGGGGTTCGGGGCTTTTTTCCTGACCCAGCCCCTGTGTTCCCTACGGCACCCCAGGCAGAAGTTGCCAGTCCTGAGGGTTGCTCCTTGCCTGGCAGTGGGCACTGCCCACCCTCAGCTCCTGGCTGGCTGGAAGAGCCGGAGGGGTCTGTGGGCTGTGCAGCGTCGCTGTGCTGGGAGGTGCGACGTGGAGAAGCTGCACATATATCTGCATATACACACGTGTTGAAGCTCCTCTGTCCACTTCCATGACTAGAAGTGAAAGACTGGGGGAGATACGCTACCGAAGGACAATTGTATGCAACTGCAGAAGAGTCAGTTGATAGGGTAGATTCTTAAACATAAAAGATACACCTGTTTTTATTGAGAGAGTCATTCCTTATGAGAGTTTTATTACCACAACATCCGCAGCATATCAAACTCTCTGATGAAATAGGCTTTGCCCCAAAGAAATGGCAAATTTCCTGCCACTCGTTGCTGCCTCAAGCAGACCAAAACGGTAGTACTTCTGCAAAACTGTTTACTTGAAAAGAGCAGTGGCAAAAGTAGAATGTGCTGACTGAGGTTGAATATACCCCATTCACTTCAGTCAAAGAGCACACGACAGAGAAATGACAGCAAATACAGCTCTTCTGAGCACCCTGAAAGCCACCCAAAAATGCCGTGAGGAAGCAGGCTACATATGTTCCCCACTTCTCTCCTCTGCCAAACCGTAACATCCTTTTAACAGGTAGCTTTGCCTCTGGGACATCTTATGTGAGACCGCTAAGTTCTGCGCTCTCTGATATATTCCTCCTTTTCTGAGCACGTTTTTGCTGACACGCGTCAATACACAGGGGACAAGGGGAAGCTGCTCCCTGCTGGGGACACACCAGGGCCTGCCCTGAGCCTTCTAGAGTCCCACGGAGCACAGCACCGTGCCCTCACTGGTGCCACAGTCCACTGCCAGGTTGGCCTTGAGGGTGGGTCACACCTGGAGACCTGCACCTGAAAGGCAAGGAGCCCTCTTTGGGGCAGCCTGAGGAGTCCTGCAGCCTCTGCTGGGCTCTAGAGAATGCAGCTGAAGAGTTCAAAATGCATCGGTCCTTGGATAGCTGTGTGCTAAGTGGCTTTAATGTTGCCGTCGGAGAGCATGACGTGTCTTTTCCTTGGTTTTCCAGAGCTCGCTAAGATTTGGGCCAGCGCATCCTACTACCTGAGTCAACAGCTGGCTCTCCACCAGGTGGGACTTGCCTCTTCTTCCCTCACACCCTGATGTTCCATGAAGCAATGAGAGCCCTTTGTCATCGAGTGCAGTTATTCTTCCCTCCTTTGGAAGCAGGACCAATGCCCCAGAAGGCCTCAGTAATGCACTGCTGGGCCACGGACTAGCTCCGCTGTCAATTCAGATGTACTGTGAGGTCCAGGCTCGGATTTCAGAAAAAGGGCTGGACTTTTCCTGGGGCTTCCTGAGTCCCCCATTGCCAGAGCTGATTACCGAACTGGGCCGGGGTACTACTTCAAGGGTCGTTCCAAGTGTGGGAAGCCCCCTTGTATCTTAGTGAGCCAATGGACGTGTGTCGGCTTTTCCTGCACTACCTGGCTCTTCCTTGGGGAAGGGGGGTGAGAGGGAAAAGTCCAGGCCCTCTACGTCTTCTCCCAGCTCTCCAAGGAACCCATCTTGCTGAGTTGTACCTCAGGTGTGGACAGGGCACAAAGCTCCCTCCCCGCTCTCTGGCAAGTCATCTCTTTGTCCCTGCAAAGCTTCTTCTGATCCACCCTCTTCTGTTTCAGGCCGTCCGCATTCCTGGTCTTGGAACATTCACAGTTGTCACAGAGCAAGTAGCCAGCCAGAAAAATGACATCGTGACTGTTGAGAGACCCATGTTTCATCTGGCTAAGGCTATTGTGCACAACCATGACCTCCGATACAACTACATAGACGTTCCAGGTAGGACGACTGAGGACTGAAAGAGGTGTTTGCCCTTGCAGCAGAATGCGAGAGCTGTGCTCTGCTGTCCACCGGTGACGCAGCCGAGGACCAAACTCCTGGCGCAGCCTGAGAAAAGCTCGTCAAAGCGAGCCTGGTGTGAAACGGACCCAGTCTCTCTAACTGCTTTAAATAATCACCAGATGACAGTGCAGCATAACAGCACACTCTCTTTGACCTGCTTCAACAAGAGGTTTTACTCCAGTTTTATTGGAAACGTGTCTTCTTGCCCCATGGTGTTTCAACTCTTGCTCCCACCTTCTGCTGTACTAGGCCTCGTACAGGCAAATGCCAGAGCTCTTCTTGGCTCTCAACACCTCTTTGCAAGCAGAAAAAGCAGGCACCAGGCGCTTGGGTCCGTGAATCGGAGCGTTCCTGTCTAATGATTAGGAGCACACTGTGCGTGGACATGACTGCCATGGCCTGGCACCATTCAGCTTGCCATGGGTCCTAGCACCTTTTTCCCCGCCTCATCCTGCAGTCAGGGATCTGCTTCCTGCCAGTTCTGACCTTTGATTTTAGCCAGCTTAGCAGCTCTCTAAGTGCACGTGCTCCTCGCCCCTTGTTTTCCAGGCCACCTGCATTTTGAGGAACTGCCGTATGCTCAGATCGCCTCAGAAAACAATGTCTCTGAGAGCTTAGTGCGGCTTTGCATAGAAAGGACCATGCGTCTCTTCTGTGTCTGCATAGAGGACAGGCAGAACGTTGCCTTCCTTTGGAGAGACGTTGGCATGCTGATCATCGAGGGCAAGGATGTTAAAATGAAATTCTATGAAGACTTTCTGAAAAAGCTGAATGGGACAACGAATGCTTTGCAAGCTCTTCTCAGGGTAGGATTTTCATTTTCCCAGCACTACCCATGGTTCTTCTGAAGTGCCTTCCAGGGACTGGGTGGCTGCTTTCTCCTGGCCTGTCGTGCTTCTTCAGCCAGTTGGGCTCCTCGTGGTCTGCAGGAAAGCAGACTCTGTAGAGCTCTTCCCTTGCAGGCAGGGGCCTGGCTCTGCAAGAGACCCCCCCGAGAGAGGCCTTGCTTTTTGGCAAAAGGCTAGCGTGCCAGTGGAGATCGCTGCTCAGCCCAGCGTTTGGGCAGGGAGCGGAGGTGCAGGCAGAGCAAGGCTTGCTGAGGCCGGAGCCCTTAGGCAGCTCTCGGTGGGGCTAAGCTGGACCAAGCAGCCAGCCCTTGTCAGTGTCCCCATCGCCTGTCACTTGTCTCTGTCTATTGCAGATGCCAGAGATGAACAACTCTGTCATCTCTCACCTCGACACCGCTGCTTCTCAGACCGCTTCTGAACGTGTCATTGTCTTTCCAATGTGAGTAAGCTTTTTCCTGCTGCTCTCAGCAGAGAAAGAGATCGGCTTCTCAGCTCATGCTTGCGGGGGAGGGCTGCCTTACCGGGCCCTGTGGATTATGCTTGTGACGGTACTCTTCAGTGTTGGGAGGACTGCTTTGCAGGGAACTCCGTGGAGAAACGTGGGACAGCAGAAGTGCTTTAGACGACTGCGCTGCTATAGACATGGAGAGTTTTTTGGGCTCGTTCTCCATCAGCATGCTCCCACCATTTCTTTTCTCCTGTGAGCGAGACTGCCTTCCGCTTGGGCCCACGGGCTAGAGGAGGAACAGTTCCATGTCCAAACCGGAGCTTGAGTCTGGTGGGGCTCCACATTGCTTTGTGAGCTATGAGTGAGAGGTAGCTATGCGCTGGATGGTACTATGAGTTAGAGAGGAATAAGTTTTTCCCCTGAAGCAGCAGGCAGGATTATTGCGAGGTCAGCCATGCTCACAGCAAGGACAGGAGAACATTGGCACAGTGCCCTGTCTTCAGCGTGGTGCTCTTCTTTCCAGGTACAAGCACGAGAGCATGCTTAAGAAGCCAACGGGGACAGTGAGTCTGAGAGGACAAGTGAAGCCCAGCAAAGAACAAGGCTGGACAAAAGGAGGAGAGAGTGTCAAGAAAGGTAAGGAACCCATGGGTCACTTGTAGGGGCATGTAGGTTTCCTTCCTCCTTGTCTGGAGGGGATTAGGGCCGAGGTTACCACAGAGTGCCTGGAGGAGCCTGAGACACCTCCTGTGACTCTATCCCCATGGTGGGAAAGCTCGAGCAAGCCATTGTGGAACAAGATTGTGCGACAGCCCTGCACCACAAACGTCCACTGCGAGTGCTGAAGGACACCTTTCCTGTGGCCTCCACTCCCCAGCCTGTGCTGCAAACCCTGGAAAGCTCTGACCCTGCTTCCTTCCATGCTCTCAGATGCCTCACAAACAATGCCTCTGTTGTGAGCGTGCCTCTGTAGCAAATGTGTGTGCGTGGGACCGATCAACAGATGCAAGAGCCGTCTCCTCTTGTGCGAAGCGATTCCCCACCCCAGAATGACTCTTTGAGGGCACGGGCATCTCCCAGGGAGTCCCCCATTTCAGCACACGGGGGAGATAAGGGCATCAAAACGGTATTGCCCAGGAAACAACGGTGCACTATAGCCAGGAAGAAAGAGATGGAGAGTGTCAGAAAAGGCCTACGAGGTCCCAGGAAACATGGCTCCAAAGGGACAAAAATGACCCCTGCCAATGGTGTTGCCACAGGCTTGAGCTGATCTGCATGCCATTCTTGCTGGAACTGGGACAGAATTGGCGCACGATTACCACAAGAGCAGAGATGCTTTACTCAAGTTGTCTCCTTTCTTCTTTCCAGAGGATCTTCCCAAGAAGCGCCTCCTTCATCGAGCAACACTTGCTCCAGAGAGGTTACCCGCCCTGACTGTAAAGCCGGAGAGCAGTCAGAAAGCTGAGCAGACAGAGCGTCGTGCCAGGTGGGACTCCTGGAGAGACAAATGTGGCTGCTGCCCTGCTCTTGTCTCTGTAGGAGTGCAGTTTCTCCTGGACGCAGAAGCTGTACGAACTCAAAGTGCAGCTATCCCATCTCCCACTACCTTGCGATTTCTTGCTGCATGGCAAGCATCTTGCAGCATCACTTCTTAGCTGGGTAACTAATGGCAACGGCTCCTTGCAGGACTGGGAGGTCTTTCTTGCTTTCCCTCAGACTGCAATGAGCACAGTGTCTCGAGTCTGAAGAGACTTCCCCAGGAGCGATGGTGGAGGAGTGCAGGTGTTCTCCTAGCATCTTTTGGACACTATCGAGTGTTGGTCCGGGCTGGGCTCAACCACCCGGGCTGTTTCCAGCTCTCGGAGAGACGTGACAGAGAGCAGATCAAGCATTCAGGGGCTCTGCAGCCTTTTGCAGCGGAAGCAGATGCACCACTTGGAAGCGGATGATGCGAAACCAGCTCCTCCCACACTCTGGTCACCTTGCCCCATTGTGTCTTTGCAGGAAGCTTCCGGCCATCCAGAGGAGTTCTGTGAAGGAAAAGGAAGAGGAAGAGAAAGTAATTCCTCAGGTGACTCCCAGGATGGTAGACTTTATTGCCAAAGCTATTGAGCAGAGGAAAGAGGTACGTGGCATGGACTGCTGCAGAGAGTGCGTCCTACTGAACTGTAGAATAGCGTCACTCGATGGACACCGGTTCACAGAACATTCTTGACTTGTGCCTTCATGTGACCACTGAGTTGTTTCTTTGGGTGCTTCACTGAAGAGAAGCCCTTTGCTGTGTCATTTGAGAAGATGCTTTTCATCCCCATTAGCTTCCTGAAACACACCCAAGAGCTTACCCGGGGATGCTTCTGATGGCAACGTCACTGCATGGCTTGCCTGGGTGGGATAGGCAGCTGTCAGGTTGCTTCTAGCCCCGTGGTCGCTTAGCTTGCCCAGACATTCCAGAAGGGCTCTTCAGGCGACTCTTCGGTTGAGCCTGCAGGAGCATGGGAGCAACCCTGAGCTGACAGACGGGCAGAAGACTGAGTGAGGGTGGAAGGGAGTGCAGGAAGGGGGGAGACACCCCAGCCCTCCCCGCACAGCGTTACTAACTGTCTGTGGTTGCGTTTTGGTCACCCTCCAGAATAAGTGCTTGAAGATTAAGGAGACGCTTCCAAAACACATTCAGAATTTCTTGGCTGAGGAGGAAAATAAGAACAAAGAGCTGCAGGAGGAGAAAAAGAAACAACCCAAGCAGCGAAGCGCAGCACTAACCAAAGCAAAAGTCAAGAGAGAAGTGGAGATGCCAACAACCGAGGTACTTTGAATTTGTGCACTAAAGGAGCACTTTCCCACCGGGGATCTGAGGCTGCAAGGTGCTTCTAGCACCCAAGCCGTAGTAGCACTATTGCTGCAGCACTGCAGGGTGGGTTGCTGCTGCCTTTGCTGAGCAAGAGAGACCAAGAGGGAGTTTTAGCAAAACGCCGGTAGTGCTGGGACATGACGCTGGGAGCGCACCGATGGCCTTGTGCTGGTTGTTTTCCCAGTCCCCCTGGGGTCCCTGCCAGAAGTGGTCTGGAGGTTGTCTGGGAGGGTGGGAGGGGGCTGCATGCTGGGAAGCATCAGCCCAGCGCTGCGGGGCTGTTGTAATGAGAGTAATTCCTTTGCAGGAATCCTGTCCCTCTGAGGAGAGAAGTCCCGAGAGAACTCCCAGCTCTCTGTCTGAGAGCGACTCGGGGCAGTCCAGCCCTGACCTCATGGAGAGGATGATGGGGGAGTGGGACGAGGACGGAGAAGAGCCACCCAGAACTCAGCAGGACAGCCCTGTGCCCCCTAAGCGGTAAGCGTGCAGCAGCTGCAGCCAAGGCCTGGGGTAGTGGAGTGGTGCCGAGGCACCTGTGGGTCGAGGAAGCCAGCCCCTGAGCCAAGGGGTCGCTTACAGAGCCCTGGGAAGCCGAAGGCCAGGGGTCTGAGCTGGCTTAGAGCCCAATGCCAGGGGCCTCTCCGCAGCCCAGAGCAGCCCACGCTTGAAACTCCTCCTGCATCGAAGGGGCTGTGGGGCCGAATGGGGCCTTGCGGGGAAAGGGTGGCTGGCTGAGGGAAGAGACAGGAGTGTTGCGGCTGAACAGTGAGAGAGACTTTGTCCTTACTGCTGCAGGAGTCTTTCTCCACGGACACATGGGACCCTAAGGGAGGTGGTGACATGCATCGTGGAGCAGGTGGCCCGTAAACAAAGGGGAGAGAGAGATGCGGAGAGGGATCTGCAGGAGCAGCTCAAGTGGTAAATTTCCCCGGACGCGGGCAGTATTTCCTCCCTTGCAGTGCCCTTCCTTCCACTCCCCCAGCCCTGCTGGAAAGAGGGGTTTTTCCTGGCACTGGCCTTCTGCAGCCCCAGCAGGCGGCCTGCTCGGGAGCCCCGTCTGGGAGCGCTCTCCAAGTGCTCACACCACCTTGTCCCGCTGTGTGCTTGCAGTGAGCTGGCAGTGCTGCGGTGGAGTCGGTCGGCGAAAGAGGAACAGAGCTACCACCAGCTTTGGCAAGTGGGTCACCAGCCTGCACCCCCTGCTGGGCCAAGGCAGAGAGAGTCAAGACGGGTAAGTGCCCTGGGCTCCTGTCCACAAAACAGTATTCAGGAATGGGATTGGACACAGGGGTGGGACTGCATCACAGGGACCGTGGGCCTGCTGTCTCCAGCCAGCGTCAGATCCCCTCATTTCTGTCCTGAACAGTCTTGCAGTGTTGCTCTGCATGTCTCTGCGTATGCAGAACTACAGAGGTTTGTGTTGATCTCCGCAGGTGCGAAGAGTAGTGCCAATGCCTGTCAGCAAGGGACCGGAGAGGCCGTCCGGCACACAGAAGGGTCCAGATGGAGACATCCAGCAAGGGCCCTCCCTGCAGCACGAATGGGACCAGGGTTGCCCATCCAGGCTATTAACGCCAACACCTCCTTCCATTCAATAAAGCCCTGTCTCCAAAGTTCTCTGGGTCTTTCCTTGGTGGCCGTCCATTCTGCACTTTGCAGCGGATGAGCTTTCATGGAGCAGGGAAAGGCCAGCACGGGAGGGAGGGCTTGACTGTCAGTCCGGCTCCCAGGGCAGCTCTCTCCCAAGGCCAAAGCTGTACCTGCTCGCCTGCAGCTCTGCTGCTGGTAGCAAGCACACTTCTTGCTGCTGGCGTGTCCTCGGCTGCATGACCTGCTTTGGCTGCACATCCCTGATTAGGAAGGGACTGTGCAGGGAAAAGGAAGAGGAAGGGAAAGGGGAAGGGAAATGGGAATGGGAGCGGGAAGGGGAAGGGAAACAGGAACAGGAAGAGCAAGGGGAACAGGAATGGGAATGGGAACGGGAACGGGAATGGGGAGAGAAATGGGAAGGGGAACAGGAAAGGGAAGGGAAATGGGAAGAGGAGGAGGAAGAGGAAGCGTAAAGGGAAGGGGAAGGGGAAGAGGGAGAGGGAGAGGGAGAGGGAGAGGGAGAGGGAGAGGGAGAGGGAGAGGGAGAGGGAGAGGGAGAGGGAGAGGGAGAGGGAGAGGAAGGGGAAGGGGAAGGGGAAGGGGAAGGGGAAGGGGAAGGGGAAGGGGAAGGGGAAGGGGAAGGGGAAGGGGAAGGGGAGGAGGAAGAGGAAGAGGAGGAGGAAGAGGAAGAGGAAGAGGAAGAGGAAGAGGAAGAGGAAGAGGAAGAGGAAGAGGAAGAGGAAGAGGAAGAGGAAGAGGAAGAGGAAGAGGAAGAGGAAGAGGAAGAGGAAGAGGAAGAGGAAGAGGAAGAGGAA
This sequence comes from Anser brachyrhynchus, assembly GCF_964034855.1. Taxonomy (NCBI): domain Eukaryota; kingdom Metazoa; phylum Chordata; class Aves; order Anseriformes; family Anatidae; genus Anser; species Anser brachyrhynchus. The sequence continues at coordinate 34,142 of NW_027664066.1, forward strand.
GAGGAAGAGGAAGAGGAAGAGGAAGAGGAAGAGGAAGAGGAAGAGGAAGAGGAGCGGGCTTTTGCCTGGGGCAGTTCCTGGCATCAGTCCCCTTGGAGGTCAAAATTGTCCAGAGGCTTGCAAAGCAGAGGCTCTCCAGTGTGCCCAGGCCAGCACTGCCAGGGATACCCAGAGCTGTGCAGGCATCGTGATGGGCTGTGGGGACAGTGACATCCAAGGCAGGAACTATGGCTGCGGAAACAGGGAGGAAAGCTTATGGTGGGGACGTTTTTTCAGTCAGGAAGTTAAGATTAATTGAAACCTTAAAAGTTGAGGACTGGGAGAGTGGATGGGCACTTACAACTTTGGTGAGGAAGCGGAAGAGGAAGGGGAAGAGGAAGGGGAAGAGGAAGAGGAGGAAAAGACATTGCTGTTGTTTAAATTATTGAGGAAATTAATTGTTTTTTGCTTAATGGAGAAAGGAGAGATGAAATCCCCATTGATAAACCTGGGAAAACTATAAAGCTCTTCGTTGCCTGACAAAGGTTTCCTTGACCCAGGTTAGCAAAGCAAATCTAAGAGATGGATGTCAGCTGACTGAGCAAAAAAATCCGTCTCCTTTAGAACTAACTCTGAGCAGTCTAGAATCAAAAGTACGTAAAGAAGAGAAAGGATTCTAGGCAAGCTGTCTTCTTTCTCCCAGCTGCTGCGGAACCAAGGCATTCTACTGGCCTGGAATGATCAGGAGGAGAAGTATCAATCAACTTGGAGATCATGTCTTTAAGAGTCTTGTCAGGCAATTGGATATTAGCCTGTCTTCACGATCTTCTGGAATACTTCTTGAAAATGATTGCTAGATATTTAGTTACCAGATTGCTTCCAGTAATGCTGATATTTAAATGAAACTGAAGAAAGAGGTAACCTATGTAATCTGTGTGAACTGCTTGAGAGAGTCCAGCACAGAGCCACAAGGATGATTAAGGGAGCGGAGCGTCTTCCTTACGACGAAAGGCTGAGGGAGATGGGTCTCTTTAGCTTGGAGAAGAGGAGACTGAGGGGTGACCGTATTAATGTTTATAAATATGTAAAGGGCGAATGCCAGGAGGACGGAGCCAGGCTCTTCTCGGTGACATCCAATGACAGGACAAGGGGCAATGGGTGCAAGCTGGAGTGTAGGAGGTTCTGCTTAAATATGAGACAAAACGTTTTTACGGTGAGGGTGACAGAACACTTGAACAGGCTGCCCGGGGCGTTGTGGAGTCTCCTTCTCTGGAGACTTTCTAAACCCACCTGGACGTGTTCCTGTGTGACATGATTTAGGTGTTCCTGCTCCGGCAGGGGGACTGGACTAGATGATCTTTCAAGGTACCTTCCAATCCCTAATAGTCTGTGATTCTGTGATTCTGTGTGAATAAGTGCACTACAGCAGCTGAGTAAGATACAACATTAGCAATGTTGCTTTTGCACAGCAGTACCAAAAACTCTAGCAGCAGTGCAGAAAGCTCAGCAGCAACTCCAAGTTAGTGACCAATGAAATACTGATTTTAGGTCACACGTGTAGGGAAAGTGCGGAAAGCTTTAGGCAAAGCCAAACTGCAGGAAGATGTGAAAGATCACGTCTTGCATTTCCCATTGCTTCTTGAAATCTGCTAGCCTGAGTGATTGAGTTTAGGGCAGTGACATACTTGAGTCCCGTGACCTGGAAGATGGAAAGACCAGTTTGACTGATACGGAGGACTGGGATGCCATACGTTTCCTTTCCTTTGAGGGAATCTTTTGTGTGCAAATGTCCCAGATGTCACTGCCACTCAAGAGAACTTTTCCTTGGGAAAAAGACAAGGAATATTCAGCAAGGTGTCCTGGTTGCAGTTAGGACAGAGTTAATTTTTCCTCAAAGTAGCTGGTAGGGTGCTATGTTTTGGATTAGGATGAGAAGAGCACTGATAACATGCTGATGTTTTAATTGTTGCAGAGCAGTGTTTACACCAGGGCAAGGACTTTTCGGCTTCTCGCTCTGTCCTGCCAGCGAGCAGGCTGGGGGTGCAGCAGGAGCTGGGAGGGGACAGACCCAGGACAGCTGACCCAAACTGGCCAAAGGGGTATTCCATACCATCTGACGTCATGCTAAACAATATATAGGGGTGGCTGGCCAGGGTGGGGGGCCGGCTGCTCGGGGATAGGCTGGGCATCGGTCAGCGGGTGGTGAGCAATTGCATTGTGCATCACTTGTTTTCTTACACATTATTATTATTAATACTATTATCATTATCACTATTGTTATTATTATTGTTATTATTATATTCCTGTCTTAATAAACTGTCTCTATCTCAACTCACCGGCTTCACTTTCCCGTTTCTCTCCCCCATCCCAGAGAGGGAGGGGGGAGGGTGAGCGAACGGCTGTGTGGTGTTTAGCTGCCAGCCGGGTTAAACCACAACACAAGGTCAATGAACAATCTGGCTTCTGTCAAGCTCTCCAGGATTATCCAGGGCAGTGCATGTGTCCTTCCAATGTGCCATTCCTGACTGTAAGTGAAGCTCACTGTAACTGTTCTCTATTTTAAAATGTAATTGGAAGAGCATGAAGCTTACTTCATGACAACCGTTATGAGACATCACAGCACCATGAAAAACCTAAAGCACTAAGTTGTAAGGTAGAGAAAATAGACTGCTCCTTGGATATATTCCCATGTTAAAGCTCTTGACCACTGACCACAAGACTGTGATTTCCAGTTGCTGCTTCCATTGGCACAGCTGGCCGAGGACCCTGTGTGGCACCAGGAGCTTGGGTCTGTGGTTGGGTGCTTTCTTTTCATGATTAGGAGCACACTGTGTGTGGACATGGCTGCCATAGACTAGCACCTTTTTCCATGCCTCATCCTGCAGTTATGGATCTTCTTCCTGCCAATTCTGATCTCTGATTTCAGCCAGCGTAGCAGCTCTCTAAGGGCACGAGTTCCTCTTCCCTTGTTTTCCAGGCCACCGCCATTTGGAGCAACTGCCGGATGCTCAGATTGCCTCGGGAATCCGTGTCTCTGAGAGCGCAGTGCGGCTTTGCATGGAAAGGACCACGCGTCTCTTCCGTGCCTGCACAGAGGACATGCAGAACGTTGCCTTCCTTTGGAGGGACATTGCCATGCTGATCATCCAGGGAAAAAATGTCAAAATGCGATTCTCTGCAGTCCATGGCAACATTTTTAGCATCACAGCCCCATGAAAATGCTAACCCACTGAGTTGCAAATTAGATTAAAAAGACCACTTCTTGGATATAATCCCATAGTAAAGCTCTTTTATTTCATTGACTACAAACCACAGACCACGAGGCCATCCAGGCTGCTAATGGCGGCACTTCATTCTGTTCAATAAAGCTTTGTTTCCAAAGCGCACCGGGTCTTTCCTTGGTGGCTGTCCACCCTGCACTTTGCAGCGGATGAACTTTGGTGGAGCAGGGAAAGGCCAGCACAGGAGGGAGGGCTTGACTGTCAGTCCGGCTCCCAGGGCAGCTCTCTTCCGAGGCCAAAGCTGTACCTGCTCGCCTGCAGCTCTGCTCTTGGTGGCCAGCACACTTCCCGCTGCTGGCTGGTCCCCGCCGCATGCCCTGCTGCGGCTGCAAATCCCTGCTTGGAAGGGACTCTGCAGGGAACAGGAGGAAGAGGAAGAGAAGCAGGCTTTTGCCTGGGGCAGCTCTGGGCACCAGTCCCCTCACCGGTCAAAACTATCCGGAGGCTTGCAAAGCCAGGGTGCTCCGGGGTGCCCAGGCCAGCACTGCCAGGGGTACCCAGAGCTGTGCAGGCACCATGCTGTGCCGCGGGAGCAGCTTTTTCAGTCAGGTAGATAGTTTCACTCCCACTTGTCCCTGAGGGGCCTTTTGTTCCACACCTCCTTGTCAGAAAGGCTGGGAGGAGCGCAGGGGAGATGAGCAGACCTCCAAAAGCTCCTCTCCAGACACCTGGGTCAGGACAATGCTCTCAGCAGCAGGCTTGAGAGCGGGCTGTGCAACAGGAGGGAAGGCACCCCAAGGCTGCTGGGCACCCACACCCTGCCTGGGCTCTGCGGGTGCTCCAGGCCAGCAGTGGCAGTGGCTGCAGCTGCAGCGGGACCCAGACCCCTGCAGGCAGCAGCAAGGCACTTCCCCGATGGTCCGGAGGGGCTCTGGCTGCAGAGGGGCTGCCGCGGTGCTGGTAGTGGCACTGCTCATCCTGCACGTCCCATCTGAGGGGCTCCTTGGGCTCCCTGGCACTGTCACAGTGAGCAGCTGAAAAGACAGGTGGCCCCTTCCACAAAACATCCCCCTTAACGTTGCTCGAAAGGTGAGATGTTCATCTGGTGGGGCTTCCTTGGCCCAGGCAGCCCTAATGGCTGTAGGACAGAAAGCAGAGCCCCACCTGTGGTGCCTGTAGTTTCTCCATAGGCTGTCAATTAGTGTGCCTGGGAGGCTTCTTTCTTCTCATTGTCTCCACGTCTCTTTTGTCAGGTCTGTGTGTTGGTCTAGTTTGCTTTCTGGTTTTTGGTTTTGGGGAAAGAAACCCACCAGCAGTTACAGCCCATGAGCACTTCTGGCCTGGGGAAAGCCCTCATGGTCAGGAGACAGTGAGGTGGGGGCAGCTCCCCCAAATGCCCTCTGCAGCCCCTACCTGCTACAGGGTCCCCCCTGGGCAGCGCCTGGGCAGGGGCGCTGCAGCCCCTCTGTGACACGGTCTGAGGTCACAGTGCGACAGTCCCACCTCACAATGGTGACTGCCACCTTTTAACCCGGGGCCGCCACACGTCCTCCCACTTGTCCCTGAGAGGCCGAGGGGACTCCAGGCACTCTCCAGGGAGTTGCTCTTGCCACTGCTCTGCTTTGGAGGAGCTGCTCTGAAGTGAGGAGGAGAAGGTGGAAAGGGAGGCCACAGCAGGGGTGGAACTGAGATGGCAAAATACCTCTTCTCAGCGCCTTGCTTCCCTCCAACAATTGAGAAGCTCTTAAATTCGGGTAAGGCCTTCAGGCCCAATTTCACGAGGGTTGTCAGGCTCAATGACATCTCTGAAAACTGGTGTGGATCCCCTGAGGCCAGTAGGGGTGGCTGGGAAGGCCTGGTGTCTGCAGGAAAGGGCCTCCTTGACCATGCCAAAGGGCTGAGGGACCGACCGGGCAGCCGGGGTTCGGGGCTTTTTTCCTGACCCAGCCCCTGTGTTCCCTACGGCACCCCAGGCAGAAGTTGCCAGTCCTGAGGGTTGCTCCTTGCCAGGCAGTGGGCACTGCCCACCCTCAGCTCCTGGCTGGCTGGAAGAGCCGGAGGGGTCTGTGGGCTGTGCAGCGTCGCTGTGCTGGGAGGTGCGACGTGGAGAAGCTGCACATATATCTGCATATACACACGTGTTGAAGCTCCTCTGTCCACTTCCATGACTAGAAGTAAAGACTGGGGGAGATACGCTACCGAAGGACAATTGTATGCAACTGCAGAAGAGTCAGTTGATAGGGTAGATTCTTAAACATAAAAGATACACCTGTTTTTATTGAGAGTCATTCCTTATGAGAGTTTTATTACCACAACATCCGCAGCATATCAAACTCTCTGATGAAATAGGCTTTGCCCCAAAGAAATGGCAAATTTCCTGCCACTCGTCGCTGCCTCAAGCAGACCAAAACGGTAGTACTTCTGCAAAACTGTTTACTTGAAAAGAGCAGTGGCAAAAGTAGAATGTGCTGACTGAGGTTGAATATACCCCATTCACTTCAGTCAAAGAGCACACGACAGAGAAATGACAGCAAATACAGCTCTTCTGAGCACCCTGAAAGCCACCCAAAAATGCCGTGAGGAAGCAGGCTACATATGTTCCCCACTTCTCTCCTCTGCCAAACCGTAACATCCTTTTAACAGGTAGCTTTGCCTCTGGGACATCTTATGTGAGACCGCTAAGTTCTGCGCTCTCTGATATATTCCTCCTTTTCTGAGCACGTTTTTGCTGACACGCGTCAATACACAGGGGACAAGGGGAAGCTGCTCCCTGCTGGGGACACACCAGGGCCTGCCCTGAGCCTTCTAGAGTCCCACGGAGCACAGCACCGTGCCCTCACTGGTGCCACAGTCCACTGCCAGGTTGGCCTTGAGGGTGGGTCACACCTGGAGACCTGCACCTGAAAGGCAAGGAGCCCTCTTTGGGGCAGCCTGAGGAGTCCTGCAGCCTCTGCTGGGCTCTAGAGAATGCAGCTGAAGAGTTCAAAATGCATCGGTCCTTGGATAGCTGTGTGCTAAGTGGCTTTAATGTTGCCGTCGGAGAGCATGACGTGTCTTTTCCTTGGTTTTCCAGAGCTCGCTAAGATTTGGGCCAGCGCATCCTACTACCTGAGTCAACAGCTGGCTCTCCACCAGGTGGGACTTGCCTCTTCTTCCCTCACACCCTGATGTTCCATGAAGCAATGAGAGCCCTTTGTCATCGAGTGCAGTTATTCTTCCCTCCTTTGGAAGCAGGACCAATGCCCCAGAAGGCCTCAGTAATGCACTGCTGGGCCACGGACTAGCTCCGCTGTCAATTCAGATGTACTGTGAGGTCCAGGCTCGGATTTCAGAAAAAGGGCTGGACTTTTCCTGGGGCTTCCTGAGTCCCCCATTGCCAGAGCTGATTACCGAACTGGGCCGGGGTACTACTTCAAGGGTCGTTCCAAGTGTGGGAAGCCCCCTTGTATCTTAGTGAGCCAATGGACGTGTGTCGGCTTTTCCTGCACTACCTGGCTCTTCCTTGGGGAAGGGGGGTGAGAGGGAAAAGTCCAGGCCCTCTACGTCTTCTCCCAGCTCTCCAAGGAACCCATCTTGCTGAGTTGTACCTCAGGTGTGGACAGGGCACAAAGCTCCCTCCCCGCTCTCTGGCAAGTCATCTCTTTGTCCCTGCAAAGCTTCTTCTGATCCACCCTCTTCTGTTTCAGGCTGTCCGCATTCCTGGTCTTGGAACATTCACAGTTGTCACAGAGCAAGTAGCCAGCCAGAAAAATGACATCGTGACTGTTGAGAGACCCATGTTTCATCTGGCTAAGGCTATTGTGCACAACCATGACCTCCGATACGACTACATAGACGTTCCAGGTAGGACGACTGAGGACTGAAAGAGGTGTTTGCCCTTGCAGCAGAATGCGAGAGCTGTGCTCTGCTGTCCACCGGTGACGCAGCCGAGGACCAAACTCCTGGCGCAGCCTGAGAAAAGCTCGTCAAAGCGAGCCTGGTGTGAAACGGACCCAGTCTCTCTAACTGCTTTAAATAATCACCAGATGACAGTGCAGCATAACAGCACACTCTCTTTGACCTGCTTCAACAAGAGGTTTTACTCCAGTTTTATTGGAAACGTGTCTTCTTGCCCCATGGTGTTTCAACTCTTGCTCCCACCTTCTGCTGTACTAGGCCTCGTACAGACAAATGCCAGAGCTCTTCTTGGCTCTCAACACCTCTTTGCAAGCAGAAAAAGCAGGCACCAGGAGCTTGGGTCCGTGAATCGGAGCGTTCCTGGCTAATGATTAGGAGCACACTGTGCGTGGACATGACTGCCATGGCCTGGCACCATTCAGCTTGCCATGGGTCCTAGCACCTTTTTCCCCGCCTCATCCTGCAGTCAGGGATCTGCTTCCTGCCAGTTCTGACCTTTGATTTTAGCCAGCTTAGCAGCTCTCTAAGTGCACGTGCTCCTCGCCCCTTGTTTTCCAGGCCACCTGCATTTTGAGGAACTGCCGTATGCTCAGATCGCCTCAGAAAACAATGTCTCTGAGAGCTTAGTGCGGCTTTGCATAGAAAGGACCACGCGTCTCTTCTGTGTCTGCATAGAGGACAGGCAGAACGTTGCCTTCCTTTGGAGAGACGTTGGCATGCTGATCATCGAGGGCAAGGATGTTAAAATGAAATTCTATGAAGACTTTCTGAAAAAGCTGAATGGGACAACGAATGCTTTGCAAGCTCTTCTCAGGGTAGGATTTTCATTTTCCCAGCACTACCCATGGTTCTTCTGAAGTGCCTTCCAGGGACTGGGTGGCTGCTTTCTCCTGGCCTGTCGTGCTTCTTCAGCCAGTTGGGCTCCTCGTGGTCTGCAGGAAAGCAGACTCTGTAGAGCTCTTCCCTTGCAGGCAGGGGCCTGGCTCTGCAAGAGATCCCCCCGAGAGAGGCCTTGCTTTTTGGCAAAAGGCTAGCGTGCCAGTGGAGATCGCTGCTCAGCCCAGCGTTTGGGCAGGGAGCGGAGGTGCAGGCAGAGCAAGGCTTGCTGAGGCCGGAGCCCTTAGGCAGCTCTCGGTGGGGCTAAGCTGGACCAAGCAGCCAGCCCTTGTCAGTGTCCCCATCGCCTGTCACTTGTCTCTGTCTATTGCAGATGCCAGAGATGAACAACTCTGTCATCTCTCACCTCGACACCGCTGCTTCTCAGACCGCTTCTGAACGTGTCATTGTCTTTCCAATGTGAGTAAGCTTTCCAATGTGAGAGGTAGCTATGTGCTGGATGGTACTATGAGTTAGAGAGGAATAAGTTTTTCCCCTGAAGCAGCAGGCAGGATTATTGCGAGGTCAGCCATGCTCACAGCAAGGACAGGAGAACATTGGCACAGTGCCCTGTCTTCAGCGTGGTGCTCTTCTTTCCAGGTACAAGCACGAGAGCATGCTTAAGAAGCCAACGGGGACAGTGAGTCTGAGAGGACAAGTGAAGCCCAGCAAAGATCAAAGGGCAGTGAGTCTGATCGGACAAGTGAAGCCCAGCAAAGAACAAGGCTGGACAAAAGGAGGAGAGAGCGTCAAGAAAGGTAAGGAACCCATGGGTCACTTGTAGGGGCATGTAGGTTTCCTTCCTCCTTGTCTGGAGGGGATTAGGGCCGAGGTTACCACAGAGTGCCTGGAGGAGCCTGAGACACCTCCTGTGACTCTATCCCCATGGTGGGAAAGCTCGAGCAAGCCATTGTGGAACAAGATTGTGCGACAGCCCTGCACCACAAACGTCCACTGCGAGTGCTGAAGGACACCTTTCCTGTGGCCTCCACTCCCCAGCCTGTGCTGCAAACCCTGGAAAGCTCTGACCCTGCTTCCTTCCATGCTCTCAGATGCCTCACAAACAATGCCTCTGTTGTGAGCGTGCCTCTGTAGCAAATGTGTGTGCGTGGGACCGATCAACAGATGCAAGAGCCGTCTCCTCTTGTGCGAAGCGATTCCCCACCCCAGAATGACTCTTTGAGGGCATGGGCATCTCCCAGGGAGTCCCCCATTTCAGCACACGGGGGAGATAAGGGCATCAAAACGGTATTGCCCAGGAAACAACGGTGCACTATAGCCAGGAAGAAAGAGATGGAGAGTGTCAGAAAAGGCCTACGAGGTCCCAGGAAACATGGCTCCAAAGGGACAAAAATGACCCCTGCCAATGGTGTTGCCACAGGCTTGAGCTGATCTGCATGCCATTCTTGCTGGAACTGGGACAGAATTGGCGCACGATTACCACAAGAGCAGAGATGCTTTACTCAAGTTGTCTCCTTTCTTCTTTCCAGAGGATCTTCCCAAGAAGCGCCTCCTTCATCGAGCAACACTTGCTCCAGAGAGGTTACCCGCCCTGACTGTAAAGCCGGAGAGCAGTCAGAAAGCTGAGCAGACAGAGCGTCGTGCCAGGTGGGACTCCTGGAGAGACAAATGTGGCTGCTGCCCTGCTCTTGTCTCTGTAGGAGTGCAGTTTCTCCTGGACGCAGAAGCTGTACGAACTCAAAGTGCAGCTATCCCATCTCCCACTACCTTGCGATTTCTTGCTGCATGGCAAGCATCTTGCAGCATCACTTCTTAGCTGGGTAACTAATGGCAACGGCTCCTTGCAGGACTGGGAGGTCTTTCTTGCTTTCCCTCAGACTGCAATGAGCACAGTGTCTCGAGTCTGAAGAGACTTCCCCAGGAGCGATGGTGGAGGAGTGCAGGTGTTCTCCTAGCATCTTTTGGACACTATCGAGTGTTGGTCCGGGCTGGGCTCAACCACCCGGGCTGTTTCCAGCTCTCGGAGAGACGTGACAGAGAGCAGATCAAGCATTCAGGGGCTCTGCAGCCTTTTGCAGCGGAAGCAGATGCACCACTTGGAAGCGGATGATGCGAAACCAGCTCCTCCCACACTCTGGTCACCTTGCCCCATTGTGTCTTTGCAGGAAGCTTCCGGCCATCCAGAGGAGTTCTGTGAAGGAAAAGGAAGAGGAAGAGAAAGTAATTCCTCAGGTGACTCCCAGGATGGTAGACTTTATTGCCAAAGCTATTGAGCAGAGGAAAGAGGTACGTGGCATGGACTGCTGCAGAGAGTGCGTCTTACTGAACTGTAGAATAGCGTCACTCGATGGACACCGGTTCACAGAACATTCTTGACTTGTGCCTTCATGTGACCACTGAGTTGTTTCTTTGGGTGCTTCACTGAAGAGAAGCCCTTTGCTGTGTCATTTGAGAAGATGCTTTTCATCCCCATTAGCTTCCTGAAACACACCCAAGAGCTTACCCGGGGATGCTTCTGATGGCAACGTCACTGCATGGCTTGCCTGGGTGGGATAGGCAGCTGTCAGGTTGCTTCTAGCCCCGTGGTCGCTTAGCTTGCCCAGACATTCCAGAAGGGCTCTTCAGGCGACTCTTCGGTTGAGCCTGCAGGAGCATGGGAGCAACCCTGAGCTGACAGACGGGCAGAAGACTGAGTGAGGGTGGAAGGGAGTGCAGGAAGGGGGGAGACACCCCAGCCCTCCCCGCACAGCGTTACTAACTGTCTGTGGTTGCGTTTTGGTCACCCTCCAGAATAAGTGCTTGAAGATTAAGGAGACGCTTCCAAAACACATTCAGAATTTCTTGGCTGAGGAGGAAAATAAGAACAAAGAGCTGCAGGAGGAGAAAAAGAAACAACCCAAGCAGCGAAGCGCAGCACTAACCAAAGCAAAAGTCAAGAGAGAAGTGGAGATGCCAACAACCGAGGTACTTTGAATTTGTGCACTAAAGGAGCACTTTCCCACCGGGGATCTGAGGCTGCAAGGTGCTTCTAGCACCCAAGCCGTAGTAGCACTATTGCTGCAGCACTGCAGGGTGGGTTGCTGCTGCCTTTGCTGAGCAAGAGAGACCAAGAGGGAGTTTTAGCAAAACGCCGGTAGTGCTGGGACATGACGCTGGGAGCGCACCGATGGCCTTGTGCTGGTTGTTTTCCCAGTCCCCCTGGGGTCCCTGCCAGAAGTGGTCTGGAGGTTGTCTGGGAGGGTGGGAGGGGGCTGCATGCTGGGAAGCATCAGCCCAGCGCTGCGGGGCTGTTGTAATGAGAGTAATTCCTTTGCAGGAATCCTGTCCCTCTGAGGAGAGAAGTCCCGAGAGAACTCCCAGCTCTCTGTCTGAGAGCGACTCGGGGCAGTCCAGCCCTGACCTCATGGAGAGGATGATGGGGGAGTGGGACGAGGACGGAGAAGAGCCACCCAGAACTCAGCAGGACAGCCCTGTGCCCCCTAAGCGGTAAGCGTGCAGCAGCTGCAGCCAAGGCCTGGGGTAGTGGAGTGGTGCCGAGGCACCTGTGGGTCGAGGAAGCCAGCCCCTGAGCCAAGGGGTCGCTTACAGAGCCCTGGGAAGCCGAAGGCCAGGGGTCTGAGCTGGCTTAGAGCCCAATGCCAGGGGCCTCTCCGCAGCCCAGAGCAGCCCACGCTTGAAACTCCTCCTGCATCGAAGGGGCTGTGGGGCCGAATGGGGCCTTGCGGGGAAAGGGTGGCTGGCTGAGGGAAGAGACAGGAGTGTTGCGGCTGAACAGTGAGAGAGACTTTGTCCTTACTGCTGCAGGAGTCTTTCTCCACGGACACATGGGACCCTAAGGGAGGTGGTGACATGCATCGTGGAGCAGGTGGCCCGTAAACAAAGGGGAGAGAGAGATGCGGAGAGGGATCTGCAGGAGCAGCTCAAGTGGTAAATTTCCCCGGACGCGGGCAGTATTTCCTCCCTTGCAGTGCCCTTCCTTCCACTCCCCCAGCCCTGCTGGAAAGAGGGGTTTTTCCTGGCACTGGCCTTCTGCAGCCCCAGCAGGCGGCCTGCTCGGGAGCCCCGTCTGGGAGCGCTCTCCAAGTGCTCACACCACCTTGTCCCGCTGTGTGCTTGCAGTGAGCTGGCAGTGCTGCGGTGGAGTCGGTCGGCGAAAGAGGAACAGAGCTACCACCAGCTTTGGCAAGTGGGTCACCAGCCTGCACCCCCTGCTGGGCCAAGGCAGAGAGAGTCAAGACGGGTAAGTGCCCTGGGCTCCTGTCCACAAAACAGTATTCAGGAATGGGATTGGACACAGGGGTGGGACTGCATCACAGGGACCGTGGGCCTGCTGTCTCCAGCCAGCGTCAGATCCCCTCATTTCTGTCCTGAACAGTCTTGCAGTGTTGCTCTGCATGTCTCTGCGTATGCAGAACTACAGAGGTTTGTGTTGATCTCCGCAGGTGCGAAGAGTAGTGCCAATGCCTGTCAGCAAGGGACCGGAGAGGCCGTCCGGCACACAGAAGGGTCCAGATGGAGACATCCAGCAAGGGCCCTCCCTGCAGCACGAATGGGACCAGGGTTGCCCATCCAGGCTATTAACGCCAACACCTCCTTCCATTCAATAAAGCCCTGTCTCCAAAGTTCTCTGGGTCTTTCCTTGGTGGCCGTCCATTCTGCACTTTGCAGCGGATGAGCTTTCATGGAGCAGGGAAAGGCCAGCACGGGAGGGAGGGCTTGACTGTCAGTCCGGCTCCCAGGGCAGCTCTCTCCCAAGGCCAAAGCTGTACCTGCTCGCCTGCAGCTCTGCTGCTGGTAGCAAGCACACTTCTTGCTGCTGGCGTGTCCTCGGCTGCATGACCTGCTTTGGCTGCACATCCCTGATTAGGAAGGGACTGTGCAGGGAAAAGGAAGAGGAAGGGAAAGGGGAAGGGAAATGGGAATGGGAGCGGGAAGGGGAAGGGAAACAGGAACAGGAAGAGGAAGGGGAACAGGAATGGGAATGGGAACGGGAACGGGAATGGGGAGAGAAATGGGAAGGGGAACAGGAAAGGGAAGGGAAATGGGAAGAGGAGGAGGAAGAGGAAGCGTAAAGGGAAGGGGAAGGGGAAGAGGGAGAGGGAGAGGGAGAGGGAGAGGGAGAGGGAGAGGGAGAGGGAGAGGGAGAGGAAGGGGAAGGGGAAGGGGAAGGGGAAGGGGAAGGGGAAGGGGAAGGGGAAGGGGAAGGGGAAGGGGAAGGGGAAGGGGAAGGGGAAGGGGAAGGGGAGGAGGAAGAGGAAGAGGAAGAGGAAGAGGAAGAGGAAGAGGAAGAGGAAGAGGAAGAGGAAGAGGAAGAGGAAGAGGAAGAGGAAGAGGAAGAGGAAGAGGAAGAGGAAGAGGAAGAGGAAGAGGAAGAGGAAGAGGAAGAGGAGCGGGCTTTTGCCTGGGGCAGTTCCTGGCATCAGTCCCCTTGGAGGTCAAAATTGTCCAGAGGCTTGCAAAGCAGAGGCTCTCCAGTGTGCCCAGGCCAGCACTGCCAGGGATACCCAGAGCTGTGCAGGCATCGTGATGGGCTGTGGGGACAGTGACATCCAAGGCAGGAACTATGGCTGCGGAAACAGGGAGGAAAGCTTATGGTGAGGACGTTTTTTCAGTCAGGAAGTTAAGATTAATTGAAACCTTAAAAGTTGAGGACTGGGAGAGTGGATGGGCACTTACAACTTTGGTGAGGAAGCGGAAGAGGAAGGGGAAGAGGAAGGGGAAGAGGAAGAGGAGGAAAAGACATTGCTGTTGTTTAAATTATTGAGGAAATTAATTGTTTTTTGCTTAATGGAGAAAGGAGAGATGAAATCCCCATTGATAAACCTGGGAAAACTATAAAGCTCTTCGTTGCCTGACAAAGGTGTCCTTGACCCAGGTTAGCAAAGCAAATCTAAGAGATGGATGTCAGCTGACTGAGCAAAAAATCCGTCTCCTTTAGAACTAACTCTGAGCAGTCTAGAATCAAAAGTACATAAAGAAGAGAAAGGATTCTAGGCAAGCTGTCTTCTTTCTCCCAGCTGCTGCGGAACCAAGGCATTCTACTGGCCTGGAATGATCAGGAGGAGAAGTATCAATCAACTTGGAGATCATGTCTTTAAGAGTCTTGTCAGGCAATTGGATATTAGCCTGTCTTCACGATCTTCTGGAATACTTCTTGAAAATGATTGCTAGATATTTAGTTACCAGATTGCTTCCAGTAATGCTGATATTTAAATGAAACTGAAGAAAGAGGTAACCTATGTAATCTGTGTGAACTGCTTGAGAGAGTCCAGCACAGAGCCACAAGGATGATTAAGGGAGCGGAGCGTCTTCCTTACGACGAAAGGCTGAGGGAGATGGGTCTCTTTAGCTTGGAGAAGAGGAGACTGAGGGGTGACCGTATTAATGTTTATAAATATGTAAAGGGCGAATGCCAGGAGGACGGAGCCAGGCTCTTCTCGGTGACATCCAATGACAGGACAAGGGGCAATGGGTGCAAGCTGGAGTGTAGGAGGTTCTGCTTAAATATGAGACAAAACGTTTTTACGGTGAGGGTGACAGAACACTTGAACAGGCTGCCCGGGGCGTTGTGGAGTCTCCTTCTCTGGAGACTTTCTAAACCCACCTGGACGTGTTCCTGTGTGACATGATTTAGGTGTTCCTGCTCCGGCAGGGGGACTGGACTAGATGATCTTTCAAGGTACCTTCCAATCCCTAATAGTCTGTGATTCTGTGATTCTGTGTGAATAAGTGCACTACAGCAGCTGAGTAAGATACAACATTAGCAATGTTGCTTTTGCACAGCAGTACCAAAAACTCTAGCAGCAGTGCAGAAAGCTCAGCAGCAACTCCAAGTTAGTGACCAATGAAATACTGATTTTAGGTCACACGTGTAGGGAAAGTGCGGAAAGCTTTAGGCAAAGCCAAACTGCAGGAAGATGTGAAAAATCACGTCTTGCATTTCCCATTGCTTCTTGAAATCTGCTAGCCTGAGTGATTGAGTTTAGGGCAGTGACATACTTGAGTCCCGTGACCTGGAAGATGGAAAGACCAGTTTGACTGATACGGAGGACTGGGATGCCATACGTTTCCTTTCCTTTGAGGGAATCTTTTGTGTGCAAATGTCCCAGATGTCACTGCCACTCAAGAGAACTTTTCCTTGGGAAAAAGACAAGGAATATTCAGCAAGGTGTCCTGGTTGCAGTTAGGACAGAGTTAATTTTTCCTCAAAATAGCTGGTAGGGTGCTATGTTTTGGATTAGGATGAGAAGAGCGCTGATAACATGCTGATGTTTTAATTGTTGCAGAGCAGTGTTTACACCAGGCCAAGGACTTTTCGGCTTCTCGCTCTGTCCTGCCAGCGAGCAGGCTGGGGGTGCAGCAGGAGCTGGGAGGGGACAGACCCAGGACAGCTGACCCAAACTGGCCAAAGGGGTATTCCATACCATCTGACGTCATGCTAAACAATATATAGGGGTGGCTGGCCAGGGTGGGGGGCCGGCTGCTCGGGGATAGGCTGGGCATCGGTCAGCGGGTGGTGAGCAATTGCATTGTGCATCACTTGTTTTCTTACACATTATTATTATTAATACTATTATCATTATCACTATTGTTATTATTATTGTTATTATTATATTCCTGTCTTAATAAACTGTCTCTATCTCAACTCACCGGCTTCACTTTCCCGTTTCTCTCCCCCATCCCAGAGAGGGAGGGGGGAGGGTGAGCGAACGGCTGTGTGGTGTTTAGCTGCCAGCCGGGTTAAACCACAACACAAGGTCAATGAACAATCTGGCTTCTGTCAAGCTCTCCAGGATTATCCAGGGCAGTGCATGTGTCCTTCCAATGTGCCATTCCTGACTGTAAGTGAAGCTCACTGTAACTGTTCTCTATTTTAAAATGTAATTGGAAGAGCATGAAGCTTACTTCATGACAACCGTTATGAGACATCACAGCACCATGAAAAACCTAAAGCACTAAGTTGTAAGGTAGAGAAAATAGACTGCTCCTTGGATATATTCCCATGTTAAAGCTCTTGACCACTGACCACAAGACTGTGATTTCCAGTTGCTGCTTCCATTGGCACAGCTGGCCGAGGACCCTGTGTGGCACCAGGAGCTTGGGTCTGTGGTTGGGTGCTTTCTTTTCATGATTAGGAGCACACTGTGTGTGGACATGGCTGCCATAGACTAGCACCTTTTTCCATGCCTCATCCTGCAGTTATGGATCTTCTTCCTGCCAATTCTGATCTCTGATTTCAGCCAGCGTAGCAGCTCTCTAAGGGCACGAGTTCCTCTTCCCTTGTTTTCCAGGCCACCGCCATTTGGAGCAACTGCCGGATGCTCAGATTGCCTCGGGAATCCGTGTCTCTGAGAGCGCAGTGCGGCTTTGCATGGAAAGGACCACGCGTCTCTTCCGTGCCTGCACAGAGGACATGCAGAACGTTGCCTTCCTTTGGAGGGACATTGCCATGCTGATCATCCAGGGAAAAAATGTCAAAATGCGATTCTCTGCAGTCCATGGCAACATTTTTAGCATCACAGCCCCATGAAAATGCTAACCCACTGAGTTGCAAATTAGATTAAAAAGACCACTTCTTGGATATAATCCCATAGTAAAGCTCTTTTATTTCATTGACTACAAACCACAGACCACGAGGCCATCCAGGCTGCTAATGGCGGCACTTCATTCTGTTCAATAAAGCTTTGTTTCCAAAGCGCACCGGGTCTTTCCTTGGTGGCTGTCCACCCTGCACTTTGCAGCGGATGAACTTTGGTGGAGCAGGGAAAGGCCAGCACAGGAGGGAGGGCTTGACTGTCAGTCCGGCTCCCAGGGCAGCTCTCTTCCGAGGCCAAAGCTGTACCTGCTCGCCTGCAGCTCTGCTCTTGGTGGCCAGCACACTTCCCGCTGCTGGCTGGTCCCCGCCGCATGCCCTGCTGCGGCTGCAAATCCCTGCTTGGAAGGGACTCTGCAGGGAACAGGAGGAAGAGGAAGAGAAGCAGGCTTTTGCCTGGGGCAGCTCTGGGCACCAGTCCCCTCACCGGTCAAAACTATCCGGAGGCTTGCAAAGCCAGGGTGCTCCGGGGTGCCCAGGCCAGCACTGCCAGGGGTACCCAGAGCTGTGCAGGCACCATGCTGTGCCGCGGGAGCAGCTTTTTCAGTCAGGTAGATAGTTTCACTCCCACTTGTCCCTGAGGGGCCTTTTGTTCCACACCTCCTTGTCAGAAAGGCTGGGAGGAGCGCAGGGGAGATGAGCAGACCTCCAAAAGCTCCTCTCCAGACACCTGGGTCAGGACAATGCTCTCAGCAGCAGGCTTGAGAGCGGGCTGTGCAACAGGAGGGAAGGCACCCCAAGGCTGCTGGGCACCCACACCCTGCCTGGGCTCTGCGGGTGCTCCAGGCCAGCAGTGGCAGTGGCTGCAGCTGCAGCGGGACCCAGACCCCTGCAGGCAGCAGCAAGGCACTTCCCCGATGGTCCGGAGGGGCTCTGGCTGCAGAGGGGCTGCCGCGGTGCTGGTAGTGGCACTGCTCATCCTGCACGTCCCATCTGAGGGGCTCCTTGGGCTCCCTGGCACTGTCACAGTGAGCAGCTGAAAAGACAGGTGGCCCCTTCCACAAAACATCCCCCTTAACGTTGCTCGAAAGGTGAGATGTTCATCTGGTGGGGCTTCCTTGGCCCAGGCAGCCCTAATGGCTGTAGGACAGAAAGCAGAGCCCCACCTGTGGTGCCTGTAGTTTCTCCATAGGCTGTCAATTAGTGTGCCTGGGAGGCTTCTTTCTTCTCATTGTCTCCATGTCTCTTTTGTCAGGTCTGTGTGTTGGTCTAGTTTGCTTTCTGGTTTTTGGTTTTGGGGAAAGAAACCCACCAGCCGTTACAGCCCATGAGCACTTCTGGCCTGGGGAAAGCCCTCATGGTCAGGAGACAGTGAGGTGGGGGCAGCTCCCCCAAATGCCCTCTGCAGCCCCTACCTGCTACAGGGTCCCCCCAGGGCAGCGCCTGGGCAGGGGCGCTGCAGCCCCTCTGTGACACGGTCTGAGGTCACAGTGCGACAGTCCCACCTCACAATGGTGACTGCCACCTTTTAACCCGGGGCCGCCACACGTCCTCCCACTTGTCCCTGAGAGGCCGAGGGGACTCCAGGCACTCTCCAGGGAGTTGCTCTTGCCACTGCTCTGCTTTGGAGGAGCTGCTCTGAAGTGAGGAGGAGAAGGTGGAAAGGGAGGCCACAGCAGGGGTGGAACTGAGATGGCAAAATACCTCTTCTCAGCACCTTGCTTCCCTCCAACAATTGAGAAGCTCTTAAATTCGGGTAAGGCCTTCAGGCCCAATTTCACGAGGGTTGTCAGGCTCAATGACACCTCTGAAAACTGGTGTGGATCCCCTGAGGCCAGTGGGGGTGGCTGGGAAGGCCTGGTGTCTGCAGGAAAGGGCCTCCTTGACCATGCCAAAGGGCTGAGGGACCGACCTGGCAGCCGGGGTTCGGGGCTTTTTTCCTGACCCAGCCCCTGTGTTCCCTACGGCACCCCAGGCAGAAGTTGCCAGTCCTGAGGGTTGCTCCTTGCCTGGCAGTGGGCACTGCCCACCCTCAGCTCCTGGCTGGCTGGAAGAGCCGGAGGGGTCTGTGGGCTGTGCAGCGTCGCTGTGCTGGGAGGTGCGACGTGGAGAAGCTGCACATATATCTGCATATACACACGTGTTGAAGCTCCTCTGTCCACTTCCATGACTAGAAGTAAAGACTGGGGGAGATACGCTACCGAAGGACAATTGTATGCAACTGCAGAAGAGTCAGTTGATAGGGTAGATTCTTAAACATAAAAGATACACCTGTTTTTATTGAGAGAGTCATTCCTTATGAGAGTTTTATTACCACAACATCCGCAGCATATCAAACTCTCTGATGAAATAGGCTTTGCCCCAAAGAAATGGCAAATTTCCTGCCACTCGTCGCTGCCTCAAGCAGACCAAAACGGTAGTACTTCTGCAAAACTGTTTACTTGAAAAGAGCAGTGGCAAAAGTAGAATGTGCTGACTGAGGTTGAATATACCCCATTCACTTCAGTCAAAGAGCACACGACAGAGAAATGACAGCAAATACAGCTCTTCTGAGCACCCTGAAAGCCACCCAAAAATGCCGTGAGGAAGCAGGCTACATATGTTCCCCACTTCTCTCCTCTGCCAAACCGTAACATCCTTTTAACAGGTAGCTTTGCCTCTGGGACATCTTATGTGAGACCGCTAAGTTCTGCGCTCTCTGATATATTCCTCCTTTTCTGAGCACATTTTTGCTGACACGCGTCAATACACAGGGGACAAGGGGAAGCTGCTCCCTGCTGGGGACACACCAGGGCCTGCCCTGAGCCTTCTAGAGTCCCACGGAGCACAGCACCGTGCCCTCACTGGTGCCACAGTCCACTGCCAGGTTGGCCTTGAGGGTGGGTCACACCTGGAGACCTGCACCTGAAAGGCAAGGAGCCCTCTTTGGGGCAGCCTGAGGAGTCCTGCAGCCTCTGCTGGGCTCTAGAGAATGCAGCTGAAGAGTTCAAAATGCATCGGTCCTTGGATAGCTGTGTGCTAAGTGGCTTTAATGTTGCCGTCGGAGAGCATGACGTGTCTTTTCCTTGGTTTTCCAGAGCTCGCTAAGATTTGGGCCAGCGCATCCTACTACCTGAGTCAACAGCTGGCTCTCCACCAGGTGGGACTTGCCTCTTCTTCCCTCACACCCTGATGTTCCATGAAGCAATGAGAGCCCTTTGTCATCGAGTGCAGTTATTCTTCCCTCCTTTGGAAGCAGGACCAATGCCCCAGAAGGCCTCAGTAATGCACTGCTGGGCCACGGACTAGCTCCGCTGTCAATTCAGATGTACTGTGAGGTCCAGGCTCGGATTTCAGAAAAAGGGCTGGACTTTTCCTGGGGCTTCCTGAGTCCCCCATTGCCAGAGCTGATTACCGAACTGGGCCGGGGTACTACTTCAAGGGTCGTTCCAAGTGTGGGAAGCCCCCTTGTATCTTAGTGAGCCAATGGACGTGTGTCGGCTTTTCCTGCACTACCTGGCTCTTCCTTGGGGAAGGGGGGTGAGAGGGAAAAGTCCAGGCCCTCTACGTCTTCTCCCAGCTCTCCAAGGAACCCATCTTGCTGAGTTGTACCTCAGGTGTGGACAGGGCACAAAGCTCCCTCCCCGCTCTCTGGCAAGTCATCTCTTTGTCCCTGCAAAGCTTCTTCTGATCCACCCTCTTCTGTTTCAGGCTGTCCGCATTCCTGGTCTTGGAACATTCACAGTTGTCACAGAGCAAGTAGCCAGCCAGAAAAATGACATCGTGACTGTTGAGAGACCCATGTTTCATCTGGCTAAGGCTATTGTGCACAACCATGACCTCCGATACGACTACATAGACGTTCCAGGTAGGACGACTGAGGACTGAAAGAGGTGTTTGCCCTTGCAGCAGAATGCGAGAGCTGTGCTCTGCTGTCCACCGGTGACGCAGCCGAGGACCAAACTCCTGGCGCAGCCTGAGAAAAGCTCGTCAAAGCGAGCCTGGTGTGAAACGGACCCAGTCTCTCTAACTGCTTTAAATAATCACCAGATGACAGTGCAGCATAACAGCACACTCTCTTTGACCTGCTTCAACAAGAGGTTTTACTCCAGTTTTATTGGAAACGTGTCTTCTTGCCCCATGGTGTTTCAACTCTTGCTCCCACCTTCTGCTGTACTAGCCCTCGTACAGGCAAATGCCAGAGCTCTTCTTGGCTCTCAACACCTCTTTGCAAGCAGAAAAAGCAGGCACCAGGAGCTTGGGTCCGTGAATCGGAGCGTTCCTGGCTAATGATTAGGAGCACACTGTGCGTGGACATGACTGCCATGGCCTGGCACCATTCAGCTTGCCATGGGTCCTAGCACCTTTTTCCCCGCCTCATCCTGCAGTCAGGGATCTGCTTCCTGCCAGTTCTGACCTTTGATTTTAGCCAGCCTAGCAGCTCTCTAAGTGCACGTGCTCCTCGTCCCTTGTTTTCCAGGCCACCTGCATTTTGAGGAACTGCCGTATGCTCAGATCGCCTCAGAAAACAATGTCTCTGAGAGCTTAGTGCGGCTTTGCATAGAAAGGACCACGCGTCTCTTCTGTGTCTGCATAGAGGACAGGCAGAACGTTGCCTTCCTTTGGAGAGACGTTGGCATGCTGATCATCGAGGGCAAGGATGTTAAAATGAAATTCTATGAAGACTTTCTGAAAAAGCTGAATGGGACAACGAATGCTTTGCAAGCTCTTCTCAGGGTAGGATTTTCATTTTCCCAGCACTACCCATGGTTCTTCTGAAGTGCCTTCCAGGGACTGGGTGGCTGCTTTCTCCTGGCCTGTCGTGCTTCTTCAGCCAGTTGGGCTCCTCGTGGTCTGCAGGAAAGCAGACTCTGTAGAGCTCTTCCCTTGCAGGCAGGGGCCTGGCTCTGCAAGAGATCCCCCCGAGAGAGGCCTTGCTTTTTGGCAAAAGGCTAGCGTGCCAGTGGAGATCGCTGCTCAGCCCAGCGTTTGGGCAGGGAGCGGAGGTGCAGGCAGAGCAAGGCTTGCTGAGGCCGGAGCCCTTAGGCAGCTCTCGGTGGGGCTAAGCTGGACCAAGCAGCCAGCCCTTGTCAGTGTCCCCATCGCCTGTCACTTGTCTCTGTCTATTGCAGATGCCAGAGATGAACAACTCTGTCATCTCTCACCTCGACACCGCTGCTTCTCAGACCGCTTCTGAACCTGTCATTGTCTTTCCAATGTGAGTAAGCTTTCCAATGTGAGAGGTAGCTATGTGCTGGATGGTACTATGAGTTAGAGAGGAATAAGTTTTTCCCCTGAAGCAGCAGGCAGGATTATTGCGAGGTCAGCCATGCTCACAGCAAGGACAGGAGAACATTGGCACAGTGCCCTGTCTTCAGCGTGGTGCTCTTCTTTCCAGGTACAAGCACGAGAGCATGCTTAAGAAGCCAACGGGGACAGTGAGTCTGAGAGGACAAGTGAAGCCCAGCAAAGATCAAAGGGCAGTGAGTCTGATCGGACAAGTGAAGCCCAGCAAAGAACAAGGCTGGACAAAAGGAGGAGAGAGCGTCAAGAAAGGTAAGGAACCCATGGGTCACTTGTAGGGGCATGTAGGTTTCCTTCCTCCTTGTCTGGAGGGGATTAGGGCCGAGGTTACCACAGAGTGCCTGGAGGAGCCTGAGACACCTCCTGTGACTCTATCCCCATGGTGGGAAAGCTCGAGCAAGCCATTGTGGAACAAGATTGTGCGACAGCCCTGCACCACAAACGTCCACTGCGAGTGCTGAAGGACACCTTTCCTGTGGCCTCCACTCCCCAGCCTGTGCTGCAAACCCTGGAAAGCTCTGACCCTGCTTCCTTCCATGCTCTCAGATGCCTCACAAACAATGCCTCTGTTGTGAGCGTGCCTCTGTAGCAAATGTGTGTGCGTGGGACCGATCAACAGATGCAAGAGCCGTCTCCTCTTGTGCGAAGCGATTCCCCACCCCAGAATGACTCTTTGAGGGCATGGGCATCTCCCAGGGAGTCCCCCATTTCAGCACACGGGGGAGATAAGGGCATCAAAACGGTATTGCCCAGGAAACAACGGTGCACTATAGCCAGGAAGAAAGAGATGGAGAGTGTCAGAAAAGGCCTACGAGGTCCCAGGAAACATGGCTCCAAAGGGACAAAAATGACCCCTGCCAATGGTGTTGCCACAGGCTTGAGCTGATCTGCATGCCATTCTTGCTGGAACTGGGACAGAATTGGCGCACGATTACCACAAGAGCAGAGATGCTTTACTCAAGTTGTCTCCTTTCTTCTTTCCAGAGGATCTTCCCAAGAAGCGCCTCCTTCATCGAGCAACACTTGCTCCAGAGAGGTTACCCGCCCTGACTGTAAAGCCGGAGAGCAGTCAGAAAGCTGAGCAGACAGAGCGTCGTGCCAGGTGGGACTCCTGGAGAGACAAATGTGGCTGCTGCCCTGCTCTTGTCTCTGTAGGAGTGCAGTTTCTCCTGGACGCAGAAGCTGTACGAACTCAAAGTGCAGCTATCCCATCTCCCACTACCTTGCGATTTCTTGCTGCATGGCAAGCATCTTGCAGCATCACTTCTTAGCTGGGTAACTAATGGCAACGGCTCCTTGCAGGACTGGGAGGTCTTTCTTGCTTTCCCTCAGACTGCAATGAGCACAGTGTCTCGAGTCTGAAGAGACTTCCCCAGGAGCGATGGTGGAGGAGTGCAGGTGTTCTCCTAGCATCTTTTGGACACTATCGAGTGTTGGTCCGGGCTGGGCTCAACCACCCGGGCTGTTTCCAGCTCTCGGAGAGACGTGACAGAGAGCAGATCAAGCATTCAGGGGCTCTGCAGCCTTTTGCAGCGGAAGCAGATGCACCACTTGGAAGCGGATGATGCGAAACCAGCTCCTCCCACACTCTGGTCACCTTGCCCCATTGTGTCTTTGCAGGAAGCTTCCGGCCATCCAGAGGAGTTCTGTGAAGGAAAAGGAAGAGGAAGAGAAAGTAATTCCTCAGGTGACTCCCAGGATGGTAGACTTTATTGCCAAAGCTATTGAGCAGAGGAAAGAGGTACGTGGCATGGACTGCTGCAGAGAGTGCGTCCTACTGAACTGTAGAATAGCGTCACTCGATGGACACCGGTTCACAGAACATTCTTGACTTGTGCCTTCATGTGACCACTGAGTTGTTTCTTTGGGTGCTTCACTGAAGAGAAGCCCTTTGCTGTGTCATTTGAGAAGATGCTTTTCATCCCCATTAGCTTCCTGAAACACACCCAAGAGCTTACCCGGGGATGCTTCTGATGGCAACGTCACTGCATGGCTTGCCTGGGTGGGATAGGCAGCTGTCAGGTTGCTTCTAGCCCCGTGGTCGCTTAGCTTGCCCAGACATTCCAGAAGGGCTCTTCAGGCGACTCTTCGGTTGAGCCTGCAGGAGCATGGGAGCAACCCTGAGCTGACAGACGGGCAGAAGACTGAGTGAGGGTGGAAGGGAGTGCAGGAAGGGGGGAGACACCCCAGCCCTCCCCGCACAGCGTTACTAACTGTCTGTGGTTGCGTTTTGGTCACCCTCCAGAATAAGTGCTTGAAGATTAAGGAGACGCTTCCAAAACACATTCAGAATTTCTTGGCTGAGGAGGAAAATAAGAACAAAGAGCTGCAGGAGGAGAAAAAGAAACAACCCAAGCAGCGAAGCGCAGCACTAACCAAAGCAAAAGTCAAGAGAGAAGTGGAGATGCCAACAACCGAGGTACTTTGAATTTGTGCACTAAAGGAGCACTTTCCCACCGGGGATCTGAGGCTGCAAGGTGCTTCTAGCACCCAAGCCGTAGTAGCACTATTGCTGCAGCACTGCAGGGTGGGTTGCTGCTGCCTTTGCTGAGCAAGAGAGACCAAGAGGGAGTTTTAGCAAAACGCCGGTAGTGCTGGGACATGACGCTGGGAGCGCACCGATGGCCTTGTGCTGGTTGTTTTCCCAGTCCCCCTGGGGTCCCTGCCAGAAGTGGTCTGGAGGTTGTCTGGGAGGGTGGGAGGGGGCTGCATGCTGGGAAGCATCAGCCCAGCGCTGCGGGGCTGTTGTAATGAGAGTAATTCCTTTGCAGGAATCCTGTCCCTCTGAGGAGAGAAGTCCCGAGAGAACTCCCAGCTCTCTGTCTGAGAGCGACTCGGGGCAGTCCAGCCCTGACCTCATGGAGAGGATGATGGGGGAGTGGGACGAGGACGGAGAAGAGCCACCCAGAACTCAGCAGGACAGCCCTGTGCCCCCTAAGCGGTAAGCGTGCAGCAGCTGCAGCCAAGGCCTGGGGTAGTGGAGTGGTGCCGAGGCACCTGTGGGTCGAGGAAGCCAGCCCCTGAGCCAAGGGGTCGCTTACAGAGCCCTGGGAAGCCGAAGGCCAGGGGTCTGAGCTGGCTTAGAGCCCAATGCCAGGGGCCTCTCCGCAGCCCAGAGCAGCCCACGCTTGAAACTCCTCCTGCATCGAAGGGGCTGTGGGGCCGAATGGGGCCTTGCGGGGAAAGGGTGGCTGGCTGAGGGAAGAGACAGGAGTGTTGCGGCTGAACAGTGAGAGAGACTTTGTCCTTACTGCTGCAGGAGTCTTTCTCCACGGACACATGGGACCCTAAGGGAGGTGGTGACATGCATCGTGGAGCAGGTGGCCCGTAAACAAAGGGGAGAGAGAGATGCGGAGAGGGATCTGCAGGAGCAGCTCAAGTGGTAAATTTCCCCGGACGCGGGCAGTATTTCCTCCCTTGCAGTGCCCTTCCTTCCACTCCCCCAGCCCTGCTGGAAAGAGGGGTTTTTCCTGGCACTGGCCTTCTGCAGCCCCAGCAGGCGGCCTGCTCGGGAGCCCCGTCTGGGAGCGCTCTCCAAGTGCTCACACCACCTCGTCCCGCTGTGTGCTTGCAGTGAGCTGGCAGTGCTGCGGTGGAGTCGGTCGGCGAAAGAGGAACAGAGCTACCACCAGCTTTGGCAAGTGGGTCACCAGCCTGCACCCCCTGCTGGGCCAAGGCAGAGAGAGTCAAGACGGGTAAGTGCCCTGGGCTCCTGTCCACAAAACAGTATTCAGGAATGGGATTGGACACAGGGGTGGGACTGCATCACAGGGACCGTGGGCCTGCTGTCTCCAGCCAGCGTCAGATCCCCTCATTTCTGTCCTGAACAGTCTTGCAGTGTTGCTCTGCATGTCTCTGCGTATGCAGAACTACAGAGGTTTGTGTTGATCTCCGCAGGTGCGAAGAGTAGTGCCAATGCCTGTCAGCAAGGGACCGGAGAGGCCGTCCGGCACACAGAAGGGTCCAGATGGAGACATCCAGCAAGGGCCCTCCCTGCAGCACGAATGGGACCAGGGTTGCCCATCCAGGCTATTAACGCCAACACCTCCTTCCATTCAATAAAGCCCTGTCTCCAAAGTTCTCTGGGTCTTTCCTTGGTGGCCGTCCATTCTGCACTTTGCAGCGGATGAGCTTTCATGGAGCAGGGAAAGGCCAGCACGGGAGGGAGGGCTTGACTGTCAGTCCGGCTCCCAGGGCAGCTCTCTCCCAAGGCCAAAGCTGTACCTGCTCGCCTGCAGCTCTGCTGCTGGTAGCAAGCACACTTCTTGCTGCTGGCGTGTCCTCGGCTGCATGACCTGCTTTGGCTGCACATCCCTGATTAGGAAGGGACTGTGCAGGGAAAAGGAAGAGGAAGGGAAAGGGGAAGGGAAATGGGAATGGGAGCGGGAAGGGGAAGGGAAACAGGAACAGGAAGAGGAAGGGGAACAGGAATGGGAATGGGAACGGGAACGGGAATGGGGAGAGAAATGGGAAGGGGAACAGGAAGGGGAAGGGAAATGGGAAGGGGAAGGGGAACAAGAAGGGGAAGGGAAATTGGAAGGGAAAGGGGAAGGAAAAGAGGAAGGGGAAGGAAAAGGGGAAGGGGAAGGGGAACGGGAAGGGGAACGGGGATGGGAAGGGGAAGCAGAATGGGAACAGGAAAGGGAAGGGAAATGGGAAGAGGAGGAGGAAGAGGAAGCGTAAAGGGAAGGGGAAGGGGAAGAGGGAGAGGGAGAGGGAGAGGGAGAGGGAGAGGGAGAGGGAGAGGGAGAGGGAGAGGGAGAGGGAGAGGGAGAGGGAGAGGGAGAGGGAGAGGGAGAGGGAGAGGGAGAGGGAGAGGGAGAGGGAGAGGGAGAGGGAGGGGAAGGGGAAGGGGAAGGGGAAGGGGAAGGGGAAGGGGAAGGGGAAGGGGAAGGGGAAGGGGAAGGGGAAGGGGAGGAGGAAGAGGAAGAGGAGGAGGAAGAGGAAGAGGAAGAGGAAGAGGAAGAGGAAGAGGAAGAGGAAGAGGAAGAGGAAGAGGAAGAGGAAGAGGAAGAGGAAGAGGAAGAGGAAGAGGAAGAGGAAGAGGAAGAGGAAGAGGAAGAGGAAGAGGAAGAGGAAGAGGAAGAGGAAGAGGAAGAGGAAGAGGAAGAGGAAGAGGAAGAGGAAGAGGAAGAGGAAGAGGAAGAGGAAGAGGAAGAGGAGCGGGCTTTTGCCTGGGGCAGTTCCTGGCATCAGTCCCCTTGGAGGTCAAAATTGTCCAGAGGCTTGCAAAGCAGAGGCTCTCCAGTGTGCCCAGGCCAGCACTGCCAGGGATACCCAGAGCTGTGCAGGCATCGTGATGGGCTGTGGGGACAGTGACATCCAAGGCAGGAACTATGGCTGCGGAAACAGGGAGGAAAGCTTATGGTGAGGACGTTTTTTCAGTCAGGAAGTTAAGATTAATTGAAACCTTAAAAGTTGAGGACTGGGAGAGTGGATGGGCACTTACAACTTTGGTGAGGAAGCGGAAGAGGAAGGGGAAGAGGAAGGGGAAGAGGAAGAGGAGGAAAAGACATTGCTGTTGTTTAAATTATTGAGGAAATTAATTGTTTTTTGCTTAATGGAGAAAGGAGAGATGAAATCCCCATTGATAAACCTGGGAAAACTATAAAGCTCTTCGTTGCCTGACAAAGGTGTCCTTGACCCAGGTTAGCAAAGCAAATCTAAGAGATGGATGTCAGCTGACTGAGCAAAAAATCCGTCTCCTTTAGAACTAACTCTGAGCAGTCTAGAATCAAAAGTACATAAAGAAGAGAAAGGATTCTAGGCAAGCTGTCTTCTTTCTCCCAGCTGCTGCGGAACCAAGGCATTCTACTGGCCTGGAATGATCAGGAGGAGAAGTATCAATCAACTTGGAGATCATGTCTTTAAGAGTCTTGTCAGGCAATTGGATATTAGCCTGTCTTCACGATCTTCTGGAATACTTCTTGAAAATGATTGCTAGATATTTAGTTACCAGATTGCTTCCAGTAATGCTGATATTTAAATGAAACTGAAGAAAGAGGTAACCTATGTAATCTGTGTGAACTGCTTGAGAGAGTCCAGCACAGAGCCACAAGGATGATTAAGGGAGCGGAGCGTCTTCCTTACGACGAAAGGCTGAGGGAGATGGGTCTCTTTAGCTTGGAGAAGAGGAGACTGAGGGGTGACCGTATTAATGTTTATAAATATGTAAAGGGCGAATGCCAGGAGGACGGAGCCAGGCTCTTCTCGGTGACATCCAATGACAGGACAAGGGGCAATGGGTGCAAGCTGGAGTGTAGGAGGTTCTGCTTAAATATGAGACAAAACGTTTTTACGGTGAGGGTGACAGAACACTTGAACAGGCTGCCCGGGGCGTTGTGGAGTCTCCTTCTCTGGAGACTTTCTAAACCCACCTGGACGTGTTCCTGTGTGACATGATTTAGGTGTTCCTGCTCCGGCAGGGGGACTGGACTAGATGATCTTTCAAGGTACCTTCCAATCCCTAATATTCTGTGATTCTGTGATTCTGTGTGAATAAGTGCACTACAGCAGCTGAGTAAGATACAACATTAGCAATGTTGCTTTTGCACAGCAGTACCAAAAACTCTAGCAGCAGTGCAGAAAGCTCAGCAGCAACTCCAAGTTAGTGACCAATGAAATACTGATTTTAGGTCACACGTGTAGGGAAAGTGCGGAAAGCTTTAGGCAAAGCCAAACTGCAGGAAGATGTGAAAGATCACGTCTTGCATTTCCCATTGCTTCTTGAAATCTGCTAGCCTGAGTGATTGAGTTTAGGGCAGTGACATACTTGAGTCCCGTGACCTGGAAGATGGAAAGACCAGTTTGACTGATACGGAGGACTGGGATGCCATACGTTTCCTTTCCTTTGAGGGAATCTTTTGTGTGCAAATGTCCCAGATGTCACTGCCACTCAAGAGAACTTTTCCTTGGGAAAAAGACAAGGAATATTCAGCAAGGTGTCCTGGTTGCAGTTAGGACAGAGTTAATTTTTCCTCAAAATAGCTGGTAGGGTGCTATGTTTTGGATTAGGATGAGAAGAGCGCTGATAACATGCTGATGTTTTAATTGTTGCAGAGCAGTGTTTACACCAGGCCAAGGACTTTTCGGCTTCTCGCTCTGTCCTGCCAGCGAGCAGGCTGGGGGTGCAGCAGGAGCTGGGAGGGGACAGACCCAGGACAGCTGACCCAAACTGGCCAAAGGGGTATTCCATACCATCTGACGTCATGCTAAACAATATATAGGGGTGGCTGGCCAGGGTGGGGGGCCGGCTGCTCGGGGATAGGCTGGGCATCGGTCAGCGGGTGGTGAGCAATTGCATTGTGCATCACTTGTTTTCTTACACATTATTATTATTAATACTATTATCATTATCACTATTGTTATTATTATTGTTATTATTATATTCCTGTCTTAATAAACTGTCTCTATCTCAACTCACCGGCTTCACTTTCCCGTTTCTCTCCCCCATCCCAGAGAGGGAGGGGGGAGGGTGAGCGAACGGCTGTGTGGTGTTTAGCTGCCAGCCGGGTTAAACCACAACACAAGGTCAATGAACAATCTGGCTTCTGTCAAGCTCTCCAGGATTATCCAGGGCAGTGCATGTGTCCTTCCAATGTGCCATTCCTGACTGTAAGTGAAGCTCACTGTAACTGTTCTCTATTTTAAAATGTAATTGGAAGAGCATGAAGCTTACTTCATGACAACCGTTATGAGACATCACAGCACCATGAAAAACCTGAAGCACTAAGTTGTAAGGTAGAGAAAATAGACTGCTCCTTGGATATATTCCCATGTTAAAGCTCTTGACCACTGACCACAAGACTGTGATTTCCAGTTGCTGCTTCCATTGGCACAGCTGGCCGAGGACCCTGTGTGGCACCAGGAGCTTGGGTCTGTGGTTGGGTGCTTTCTTTTCATGATTAGGAGCACACTGTGTGTGGACATGGCTGCCATAGACTAGCACCTTTTTCCATGCCTCATCCTGCAGTTATGGATCTTCTTCCTGCCAATTCTGATCTCTGATTTCAGCCAGCGTAGCAGCTCTCTAAGGGCACGAGTTCCTCTTCCCTTGTTTTCCAGGCCACCGCCATTTGGAGCAACTGCCGGATGCTCAGATTGCCTCGGGAATCCGTGTCTCTGAGAGCGCAGTGCGGCTTTGCATGGAAAGGACCACGCGTCTCTTCCGTGCCTGCACAGAGGACATGCAGAACGTTGCCTTCCTTTGGAGGGACATTGCCATGCTGATCATCCAGGGAAAAAATGTCAAAATGCGATTCTCTGCAGTCCATGGCAACATTTTTAGCATCACAGCCCCATGAAAATGCTAACCCACTGAGTTGCAAATTAGATTAAAAAGACCACTTCTTGGATATAATCCCATAGTAAAGCTCTTTTATTTCATTGACTACAAACCACAGACCACGAGGCCATCCAGGCTGCTAATGGCGGCACTTCATTCTGTTCAATAAAGCTTTGTTTCCAAAGCGCACCGGGTCTTTCCTTGGTGGCTGTCCACCCTGCACTTTGCAGCGGATGAACTTTGGTGGAGCAGGGAAAGGCCAGCACAGGAGGGAGGGCTTGACTGTCAGTCCGGCTCCCAGGGCAGCTCTCTTCCGAGGCCAAAGCTGTACCTGCTCGCCTGCAGCTCTGCTCTTGGTGGCCAGCACACTTCCCGCTGCTGGCTGGTCCCCGCCGCATGCCCTGCTGCGGCTGCAAATCCCTGCTTGGAAGGGACTCTGCAGGGAACAGGAGGAAGAGGAAGAGAAGCAGGCTTTTGCCTGGGGCAGCTCTGGGCACCAGTCCCCTCACCGGTCAAAACTATCCGGAGGCTTGCAAAGCCAGGGTGCTCCGGGGTGCCCAGGCCAGCACTGCCAGGGGTACCCAGAGCTGTGCAGGCACCATGCTGTGCCGCGGGAGCAGCTTTTTCAGTCAGGTAGATAGTTTCACTCCCACTTGTCCCTGAGGGGCCTTTTGTTCCACACCTCCTTGTCAGAAAGGCTGGGAGGAGCGCAGGGGAGATGAGCAGACCTCCAAAAGCTCCTCTCCAGACACCTGGGTCAGGACAATGCTCTCAGCAGCAGGCTTGAGAGCGGGCTGTGCAACAGGAGGGAAGGCACCCCAAGGCTGCTGGGCACCCACACCCTGCCTGGGCTCTGCGGGTGCTCCAGGCCAGCAGTGGCAGTGGCTGCAGCTGCAGCGGGACCCAGACCCCTGCAGGCAGCAGCAAGGCACTTCCCCGATGGTCCGGAGGGGCTCTGGCTGCAGAGGGGCTGCCGCGGTGCTGGTAGTGGCACTGCTCATCCTGCACGTCCCATCTGAGGGGCTCCTTGGGCTCCCTGGCACTGTCACAGTGAGCAGCTGAAAAGACAGGTGGCCCCTTCCACAAAACATCCCCCTTAACGTTGCTCGAAAGGTGAGATGTTCATCTGGTGGGGCTTCCTTGGCCCAGGCAGCCCTAATGGCTGTAGGACAGAAAGCAGAGCCCCACCTGTGGTGCCTGTAGTTTCTCCATAGGCTGTCAATTAGTGTGCCTGGGAGGCTTCTTTCTTCTCATTGTCTCCATGTCTCTTTTGTCAGGTCTGTGTGTTGGTCTAGTTTGCTTTCTGGTTTTTGGTTTTGGGGAAAGAAACCCACCAGCCGTTACAGCCCATGAGCACTTCTGGCCTGGGGAAAGCCCTCATGGTCAGGAGACAGTGAGGTGGGGGCAGCTCCCCCAAATGCCCTCTGCAGCCCCTACCTGCTACAGGGTCCCCCCTGGGCAGCGCCTGGGCAGGGGCGCTGCAGCCCCTCTGTGACACGGTCTGAGGTCACAGTGCGACAGTCCCACCTCACAATGGTGACTGCCACCTTTTAACCCGGGGCCGCCACACGTCCTCCCACTTGTCCCTGAGAGGCCGAGGGGACTCCAGGCACTCTCCAGGGAGTTGCTCTTGCCACTGCTCTGCTTTGGAGGAGCTGCTCTGAAGTGAGGAGGAGAAGGTGGAAAGGGAGGCCACAGCAGGGGTGGAACTGAGATGGCAAAATACCTCTTCTCAGCGCCTTGCTTCCCTCCAACAATTGAGAAGCTCTTAAATTCGGGTAAGGCCTTCAGGCCCAATTTCACGAGGGTTGTCAGGCTCAATGACACCTCTGAAAACTGGTGTGGATCCCCTGAGGCCAGTAGGGGTGGCTGGGAAGGCCTGGTGTCTGCAGGAAAGGGCCTCCTTGACCATGCCAAAGGGCTGAGGGACCGACCGGGCAGCCGGGGTTCGGGGCTTTTTTCCTGACCCAGCCCCTGTGTTCCCTACGGCACCCCAGGCAGAAGTTGCCAGTCCTGAGGGTTGCTCCTTGCCAGGCAGTGGGCACTGCCCACCCTCAGCTCCTGGCTGGCTGGAAGAGCCGGAGGGGTCTGTGGGCTGTGCAGCGTCGCTGTGCTGGGAGGTGCGACGTGGAGAAGCTGCACATATATCTGCATATACACACGTGTTGAAGCTCCTCTGTCCACTTCCATGACTAGAAGTAAAGACTGGGGGAGATACGCTACCGAAGGACAATTGTATGCAACTGCAGAAGAGTCAGTTGATAGGGTAGATTCTTAAACATAAAAGATACACCTGTTTTTATTGAGAGAGTCATTCCTTATGAGAGTTTTATTACCACAACATCCGCAGCATATCAAACTCTCTGATGAAATAGGCTTTGCCCCAAAGAAATGGCAAATTTCCTGCCACTCGTCGCTGCCTCAAGCAGACCAAAACGGTAGTACTTCTGCAAAACTGTTTACTTGAAAAGAGCAGTGGCAAAAGTAGAATGTGCTGACTGAGGTTGAATATACCCCATTCACTTCAGTCAAAGAGCACACGACAGAGAAATGACAGCAAATACAGCTCTTCTGAGCACCCTCAAAGCCACATGTAGTGGGTATCCATGGCAAGGTTTTGTTAGCAGGGGGCTGTAGGGGTGGCTTCTGTGAGAAGACTCCAGAAGCTGCCCCCCCTGCAGGCTGCGGCCTGTGGAGGACCCCCACTGGAGCAGATTCCGGGCCTGAGCTGCAGCCGGTGGAGAGGGGCCCACACAGGATCAGGGAGTCTGGGGGGAGGTGCTGCTTGTGGGGGACCCAGGTTGGAGCAGTGTCCTCCTGACGGATGGACCCCGTGGTACGGAGCCATATCTGGAGCAGTTCTTGAAGAGCTGCTACCTGTGGGAAGCCCACACAGGATCAGTTTGGGAAGGACTGCATCCTGTGGGACTGACCCCACATTGGAGCAGGGGAATAGAGTGACTGAGAAGGAGCGTCAGAGACAAAGTACTATAGAATGATCACAACCCCCATACCCCCGTTCCCCTGCACCGCTCGTGGGGAGGAGGTGGAAGAGGGTGGATGGGTGGAAGGCGTTTTTGTTTTCTTTCCTTTGTTTCTCACTTCTGTGGACTGTTAGTAACAGGCAATGAAACTTAATATCTCCCTGCTCTGACTCTGTTTTGCCCATCACAATAATAGTTGCGCAACCTTCCCGTCCATATCTCAATCCTTGAGCCTTTTGCATTTTTTTTCCCTCCCTTTCCCTTTGAGGAGGCGGAGTGAGAGAGTGGAGCTTGGCTGCCCACCCAAGTAAAACCACCACGCCACCCAAGAATGATACAAGGAAGCAGGCTACATATGTTCCCCACTCCTCTCCTCTGCCAAACCGTAACATCCTTTTAACTGGTAGCTTTGCCTCTGGGACATCTTATGTGAGACCGCTAAGTTCTGCGCTCTCTGATATATTCCTCCTTTTCTGAGCACGTTTTTGCTGACACGTGTCAATACACAGGGGACAAGGGGAAGCTGCTCCCTGCTGGGGACACACCAGGGCCTGCCCTGAGCCTTCTAGAGTCCCACGGAGCACAGCACCGTGCCCTCACTGGTGCCACAGTCCACTGCCAGGTTGGCCTTGAGGGTGGGTCACACCTGGAGACCTGCACCTGAAAGGCAAGGAGCCCTCTTTGGGGCAGCCTGAGGAGTCCTGCAGCCTCTGCTGGGCTCTAGAGAATGTAGCTGAAGAGTTCAAAATGCATCGGTCCTTGGATAGCTGTGTGCTAAGTGGCTTTAATGTTGCCGTCGGAGAGCATGACGTGTCTTTTCCTTGGTTTTCCAGAGCTCGCTAAGATTTGGGCCAGCGCATCCTACTACCTGAGTCAACAGCTGGCTCTCCACCAGGTGGGACTTGCCTCTTCTTCCCTCACACCCTGATGTTCCATGAAGCAATGAGAGCCCTTTGTCATCGAGTGCAGTTATTCTTCCCTCCTTTGGAAGCAGGACCAATGCCCCAGAAGGCCTCAGTAATGCACTGCTGGGCCACGGACTAGCTCCGCTGTCAATTCAGATGTACTGTGAGGTCCAGGCTCGGATTTCAGAAAAAGGGCTGGACTTTTCCTGGGGCTTCCTGAGTCCCCCATTGCCAGAGCTGATTACCGAACTGGGCCGGGGTACTACTTCAAGGGTCGTTCCAAGTGTGGGAAGCCCCCTTGTATCTTAGTGAGCCAATGGACGTGTGTCGGCTTTTCCTGCACTACCTGGCTCTTCCTTGGGGAAGGGGGGTGAGAGGGAAAAGTCCAGGCCCTCTACGTCTTCTCCCAGCTCTCCAAGGAACCCATCTTGCTGAGTTGTACCTCAGGTGTGGACAGGGCACAAAGCTCCCTCCCCGCTCTCTGGCAAGTCATCTCTTTGTCCCTGCAAAGCTTCTTCTGATCCACCCTCTTCTGTTTCAGGCCGTCCGCATTCCTGGTCTTGGAACATTCACAGTTGTCACAGAGCAAGTAGCCAGCCAGAAAAATGACATCGTGACTGTTGAGAGACCCATGTTTCATCTGGCTAAGGCTATTGTGCACAACCATGACCTCCGATACGACTACATAGACGTTCCAGGTAGGACGACTGAGGACTGAAAGAGGTGTTTGCCCTTGCAGCAGAATGCGAGAGCTGTGCTCTGCTGTCCACCGGTGACGCAGCCGAGGACCAAACTCCTGGCGCAGCCTGAGAAAAGCTCGTCAAAGCGAGCCTGGTGTGAAACGGACCCAGTCTCTCTAACTGCTTTAAATAATCACCAGATGACAGTGCAGCATAACAGCACACTCTCTTTGACCTGCTTCAACAAGAGGTTTTACTCCAGTTTTATTGGAAACGTGTCTTCTTGCCCCATGGTGTTTCAACTCTTGCTCCCACCTTCTGCTGTACTAGGCCTCGTACAGGCAAATGCCAGAGCTCTTCTTGGCTCTCAACACCTCTTTGCAAGCAGAAAAAGCAGGCACCAGGAGCTTGGGTCCGTGAATCGGAGCGTTCCTGGCTAATGATTAGGAGCACACTGTGCGTGGACATGACTGCCATGGCCTGGCACCATTCGGCTTGCCATGGGTCCTAGCACCTTTTTCCCCGCCTCATCCTGCAGTCAGGGATCTGCTTCCTGCCAGTTCTGACCTTTGATTTTAGCCAGCTTAGCAGCTCTCTAAGTGCACGTGCTCCTTGTCCCTTGTTTTCCAGGCCACCTGCATTTTGAGGAACTGCCGTATGCTCAGATCGCCTCAGAAAACAATGTCTCTGAGAGCTTAGTGCGGCTTTGCATAGAAAGGACCACGCGTCTCTTCTGTGTCTGCATAGAGGACAGGCAGAACGTTGCCTTCCTTTGGAGAGACGTTGGCATGCTGATCATCGAGGGCAAGGATGTTAAAATGAAATTCTATGAAGACTTTCTGAAAAAGCTGAATGGGACAACGAATGCTTTGCAAGCTCTTCTCAGGGTAGGATTTTCATTTTCCCAGCACTACCCATGGTTCTTCTGAAGTGCCTTCCAGGGACTGGGTGGCTGCTTTCTCCTGGCCTGTCGTGCTTCTTCAGCCAGTTGGGCTCCTCGTGGTCTGCAGGAAAGCAGACTCTGTAGAGCTCTTCCCTTGCAGGCAGGGGCCTGGCTCTGCAAGAGACCCCCCCGAGAGAGGCCTTGCTTTTTGGCAAAAGGCTAGCGTGCCAGTGGAGATCGCTGCTCAGCCCAGCGTTTGGGCAGGGAGCGGAGGTGCAGGCAGAGCAAGGCTTGCTGAGGCCGGAGCCCTTAGGCAGCTCTCGGTGGGGCTAAGCTGGACCAAGCAGCCAGCCCTTGTCAGTGTCCCCATCGCCTGTCACTTGTCTCTGTCTA
This sequence comes from Anser brachyrhynchus, assembly GCF_964034855.1. Taxonomy (NCBI): domain Eukaryota; kingdom Metazoa; phylum Chordata; class Aves; order Anseriformes; family Anatidae; genus Anser; species Anser brachyrhynchus. The sequence continues at coordinate 70,021 of NW_027664066.1, forward strand.
TTGCAGATGCCAGAGATGAACAACTCTGTCATCTCTCACCTCGACACCGCTGCTTCTCAGACCGCTTCTGAACGTGTCATTGTCTTTCCAATGTGAGTAAGCTTTCCAATGTGAGAGGTAGCTATGTGCTGGATGGTACTATGAGTTAGAGAGGAATAAGTTTTTCCCCTGAAGCAGCAGGCAGGATTATTGCGAGGTCAGCCATGCTCACAGCAAGGACAGGAGAACATTGGCACAGTGCCCTGTCTTCAGCGTGGTGCTCTTCTTTCCAGGTACAAGCACGAGAGCATGCTTAAGAAGCCAACGGGGACAGTGAGTCTGAGAGGACAAGTGAAGCCCAGCAAAGATCAAAGGGCAGTGAGTCTGATCGGACAAGTGAAGCCCAGCAAAGAACAAGGCTGGACAAAAGGAGGAGAGAGCATCAAGAAAGGTAAGGAACCCATAGGTCACTTGTAGGGGCATGTAGGTTTCCTTCCTCCTTGTCTGGAGGGGATTAGGGCCGAGGTTACCACAGAGTGCCTGGAGGAGCCTGAGACACCTCCTGTGACTCTATCCCCATGGTGGGAAAGCTCGAGCAAGCCATTGTGGAACAAGATTGTGCGACAGCCCTGCACCACAAACGTCCACTGCGAGTGCTGAAGGACACCTTTCCTGTGGCCTCCACTCCCCAGCCTGTGCTGCAAACCCTGGAAAGCTCTGACCCTGCTTCCTTCCATGCTCTCAGATGCCTCACAAACAATGCCTCTGTTGTGAGCGTGCCTCTGTAGCAAATGTGTGTGCGTGGGACCGATCAACAGATGCAAGAGCCGTCTCCTCTTGTGCGAAGCGATTCCCCACCCCAGAATGACTCTTTGAGGGCATGGGCATCTCCCAGGGAGTCCCCCATTTCAGCACACGGGGGAGATAAGGGCATCAAAACGGTATTGCCCAGGAAACAACGGTGCACTATAGCCAGGAAGAAAGAGATGGAGAGTGTCAGAAAAGGCCTACGAGGTCCCAGGAAACATGGCTCCAAAGGGACAAAAATGACCCCTGCCAATGGTGTTGCCACAGGCTTGAGCTGATCTGCATGCCATTCTTGCTGGAACTGGGACAGAATTGGCGCACGATTACCACAAGAGCAGAGATGCTTTACTCAAGTTGTCTCCTTTCTTCTTTCCAGAGGATCTTCCCAAGAAGCGCCTCCTTCATCGAGCAACACTTGCTCCAGAGAGGTTACCCGCCCTGACTGTAAAGCCGGAGAGCAGTCAGAAAGCTGAGCAGACAGAGCGTCGTGCCAGGTGGGACTCCTGGAGAGACAAATGTGGCTGCTGCCCTGCTCTTGTCTCTGTAGGAGTGCAGTTTCTCCTGGACGCAGAAGCTGTACGAACTCAAAGTGCAGCTATCCCATCTCCCACTACCTTGCGATTTCTTGCTGCATGGCAAGCATCTTGCAGCATCACTTCTTAGCTGGGTAACTAATGGCAACGGCTCCTTGCAGGACTGGGAGGTCTTTCTTGCTTTCCCTCAGACTGCAATGAGCACAGTGTCTCGAGTCTGAAGAGACTTCCCCAGGAGCGATGGTGGAGGAGTGCAGGTGTTCTCCTAGCATCTTTTGGACACTGTCGAGTGTTGGTCCGGGCTGGGCTCAACCACCCGGGCTGTTTCCAGCTCTCGGAGAGACGTGACAGAGAGCAGATCAAGCATTCAGGGGCTCTGCAGCCTTTTGCAGCGGAAGCAGATGCACCACTTGGAAGCGGATGATGCGAAACCAGCTCCTCCCACACTCTGGTCACCTTGCCCCATTGTGTCTTTGCAGGAAGCTTCCGGCCATCCAGAGGAGTTCTGTGAAGGAAAAGGAAGAGGAAGAGAAAGTAATTCCTCAGGTGACTCCCAGGATGGTAGACTTTATTGCCAAAGCTATTGAGCAGAGGAAAGAGGTACGTGGCATGGACTGCTGCAGAGAGTGCGTCTTACTGAACTGTAGAATAGCGTCACTCGATGGACACCGGTTCACAGAACATTCTTGACTTGTGCCTTCATGTGACCACTGAGTTGTTTCTTTGGGTGCTTCACTGAAGAGAAGCCCTTTGCTGTGTCATTTGAGAAGATGCTTTTCATCCCCATTAGCTTCCTGAAACACACCCAAGAGCTTACCCGGGGATGCTTCTGATGGCAACGTCACTGCATGGCTTGCCTGGGTGGGATAGGCAGCTGTCAGGTTGCTTCTAGCCCCGTGGTCGCTTAGCTTGCCCAGACATTCCAGAAGGGCTCTTCAGGCGACTCTTCGGTTGAGCCTGCAGGAGCATGGGAGCAACCCTGAGCTGACAGACGGGCAGAAGACTGAGTGAGGGTGGAAGGGAGTGCAGGAAGGGGGGAGACACCCCAGCCCTCCCCGCACAGCGTTACTAACTGTCTGTGGTTGCGTTTTGGTCACCCTCCAGAATAAGTGCTTGAAGATTAAGGAGACGCTTCCAAAACACATTCAGAATTTCTTGGCTGAGGAGGAAAATAAGAACAAAGAGCTGCAGGAGGAGAAAAAGAAACAACCCAAGCAGCGAAGCGCAGCACTAACCAAAGCAAAAGTCAAGAGAGAAGTGGAGATGCCAACAACCGAGGTACTTTGAATTTGTGCACTAAAGGAGCACTTTCCCACCGGGGATCTGAGGCTGCAAGGTGCTTCTAGCACCCAAGCCGTAGTAGCACTATTGCTGCAGCACTGCAGGGTGGGTTGCTGCTGCCTTTGCTGAGCAAGAGAGACCAAGAGGGAGTTTTAGCAAAACGCCGGTAGTGCTGGGACATGACGCTGGGAGCGCACCGATGGCCTTGTGCTGGTTGTTTTCCCAGTCCCCCTGGGGTCCCTGCCAGAAGTGGTCTGGAGGTTGTCTGGGAGGGTGGGAGGGGGCTGCATGCTGGGAAGCATCAGCCCAGCGCTGCGGGGCTGTTGTAATGAGAGTAATTCCTTTGCAGGAATCCTGTCCCTCTGAGGAGAGAAGTCCCGAGAGAACTCCCAGCTCTCTGTCTGAGAGCGACTCGGGGCAGTCCAGCCCTGACCTCATGGAGAGGATGATGGGGGAGTGGGACGAGGACGGAGAAGAGCCACCCAGAACTCAGCAGGACAGCCCTGTGCCCCCTAAGCGGTAAGCGTGCAGCAGCTGCAGCCAAGGCCTGGGGTAGTGGAGTGGTGCCGAGGCACCTGTGGGTCGAGGAAGCCAGCCCCTGAGCCAAGGGGTCGCTTACAGAGCCCTGGGAAGCCGAAGGCCAGGGGTCTGAGCTGGCTTAGAGCCCAATGCCAGGGGCCTCTCCGCAGCCCAGAGCAGCCCACGCTTGAAACTCCTCCTGCATCGAAGGGGCTGTGGGGCCGAATGGGGCCTTGCGGGGAAAGGGTGGCTGGCTGAGGGAAGAGACAGGAGTGTTGCGGCTGAACAGTGAGAGAGACTTTGTCCTTACTGCTGCAGGAGTCTTTCTCCACGGACACATGGGACCCTAAGGGAGGTGGTGACATGCATCGTGGAGCAGGTGGCCCGTAAACAAAGGGGAGAGAGAGATGCGGAGAGGGATCTGCAGGAGCAGCTCAAGTGGTAAATTTCCCCGGACGCGGGCAGTATTTCCTCCCTTGCAGTGCCCTTCCTTCCACTCCCCCAGCCCTGCTGGAAAGAGGGGTTTTTCCTGGCACTGGCCTTCTGCAGCCCCAGCAGGCGGCCTGCTCGGGAGCCCCGTCTGGGAGCGCTCTCCAAGTGCTCACACCACCTCGTCCCGCTGTGTGCTTGCAGTGAGCTGGCAGTGCTGCGGTGGAGTCGGTCGGCGAAAGAGGAACAGAGCTACCACCAGCTTTGGCAAGTGGGTCACCAGCCTGCACCCCCTGCTGGGCCAAGGCAGAGAGAGTCAAGACGGGTAAGTGCCCTGGGCTCCTGTCCACAAAACAGTATTCAGGAATGGGATTGGACACAGGGGTGGGACTGCATCACAGGGACCGTGGGCCTGCTGTCTCCAGCCAGCGTCAGATCCCCTCATTTCTGTCCTGAACAGTCTTGCAGTGTTGCTCTGCATGTCTCTGCGTATGCAGAACTACAGAGGTTTGTGTTGATCTCCGCAGGTGCGAAGAGTAGTGCCAATGCCTGTCAGCAAGGGACCGGAGAGGCCGTCCGGCACACAGAAGGGTCCAGATGGAGACATCCAGCAAGGGCCCTCCCTGCAGCACGAATGGGACCAGGGTTGCCCATCCAGGCTATTAACGCCAACACCTCCTTCCATTCAATAAAGCCCTGTCTCCAAAGTTCTCTGGGTCTTTCCTTGGTGGCCGTCCATTCTGCACTTTGCAGCGGATGAGCTTTCATGGAGCAGGGAAAGGCCAGCACGGGAGGGAGGGCTTGACTGTCAGTCCGGCTCCCAGGGCAGCTCTCTCCCAAGGCCAAAGCTGTACCTGCTCGCCTGCAGCTCTGCTGCTGGTAGCAAGCACACTTCTTGCTGCTGGCGTGTCCTCGGCTGCATGACCTGCTTTGGCTGCACATCCCTGATTAGGAAGGGACTGTGCAGGGAAAAGGAAGAGGAAGGGAAAGGGGAAGGGAAATGGGAATGGGAGCGGGAAGGGGAAGGGAAACAGGAACAGGAAGAGGAAGGGGAACAGGAATGGGAATGGGAACGGGAACGGGAACGGGAATGGGGAGAGAAATGGGAAGGGGAACAGGAAGGGGAAGGGAAATGGGAAGGGGAAGGGGAACAAGAAGGGGAAGGGAAATTGGAAGGGAAAGGGGAAGGAAAAGAGGAAGGGGAAGGAAAAGGGGAAGGGGAAGGGGAACGGGAAGGGGAACGGGAAGGGGAACGGGGAAGCAGAATGGGAACAGGAAAGGGAAGGGAAATGGGAAGAGGAGGAGGAAGAGGAAGCGTAAAGGGAAGGGGAAGGGGAAGAGGGAGAGGGAGAGGGAGAGGGAGAGGGAGAGGGAGAGGGAGAGGGAGAGGGAGAGGGAGAGGGAGAGGGAGAGGGAGAGGGAGAGGGAGAGGGAGAGGGAGAGGGAGAGGGAGAGGGAGGGGAAGGGGAAGGGGAAGGGGAAGGGGAAGGGGAAGGGGAAGGGGAAGGGGAAGGGGAAGGGGAGGAGGAAGAGGAAGAGGAGGAGGAAGAGGAAGAGGAAGAGGAAGAGGAAGAGGAAGAGGAAGAGGAAGAGGAAGGGGAAGAGGAAGGGGAAGAGGAAGAGGAAGAGGAAGAGGAAGAGGAAGAGGAAGAGGAAGAGGAAGAGGAAGAGGAAGAGGAAGAGGAAGAGGAAGAGGAAGAGGAAGAGGAAGAGGAAGAGGAAGAGGAAGAGGAAGAGGAAGAGGAAGAGGAAGAGGAAGAGGAAGAGGAAGAGGAAGAGGAAGAGGAAGAGGAAGAGGAAGAGGAAGAGGAAGAGGAGCGGGCTTTTGCCTGGGGCAGTTCCTGGCATCAGTCCCCTTGGAGGTCAAAATTGTCCAGAGGCTTGCAAAGCAGAGGCTCTCCAGTGTGCCCAGGCCAGCACTGCCAGGGATACCCAGAGCTGTGCAGGCATCGTGATGGGCTGTGGGGACAGTGACATCCAAGGCAGGAACTATGGCTGCGGAAACAGGGAGGAAAGCTTATGGTGGGGACGTTTTTTCAGTCAGGAAGTTAAGATTAATTGAAAACTTAAAAGTTGAGGACTGGGAGAGTGGATGGGCACTTACAACTTTGGTGAGGAAGCGGAAGAGGAAGGGGAAGAGGAAGGGGAAGAGGAAGAGGAGGAAAAGACATTGCTGTTGTTTAAATTATTGAGGAAATTAATTGTTTTTTGCTTAATGGAGAAAGGAGAGATGAAATCCCCATTGATAAACCTGGGAAAACTATAAAGCTCTTCGTTGCCTGACAAAGGTGTCCTTGACCCAGGTTAGCAAAGCAAATCTAAGAGATGGATGTCAGCTGACTGAGCAAAAAATCCGTCTCCTTTAGAACTAACTCTGAGCAGTCTAGAATCAAAAGTACATAAAGAAGAGAAAGGATTCTAGGCAAGCTGTCTTCTTTCTCCCAGCTGCTGCGGAACCAAGGCATTCTACTGGCCTGGAATGATCAGGAGGAGAAGTATCAATCAACTTGGAGATCATGTCTTTAAGAGTCTTGTCAGGCAATTGGATATTAGCCTGTCTTCACGATCTTCTGGAATACTTCTTGAAAATGATTGCTAGATATTTAGTTACCAGATTGCTTCCAGTAATGCTGATATTTAAATGAAACTGAAGAAAGAGGTAACCTATGTAATCTGTGTGAACTGCTTGAGAGAGTCCAGCACAGAGCCACAAGGATGATTAAGGGAGCGGAGCGTCTTCCTTACGACGAAAGGCTGAGGGAGATGGGTCTCTTTAGCTTGGAGAAGAGGAGACTGAGGGGTGACCGTATTAATGTTTATAAATATGTAAAGGGCGAATGCCAGGAGGACGGAGCCAGGCTCTTCTCGGTGACATCCAATGACAGGACAAGGGGCAATGGGTGCAAGCTGGAGTGTAGGAGGTTCTGCTTAAATATGAGACAAAACGTTTTTACGGTGAGGGTGACAGAACACTTGAACAGGCTGCCCGGGGCGTTGTGGAGTCTCCTTCTCTGGAGACTTTCTAAACCCACCTGGACGTGTTCCTGTGTGACATGATTTAGGTGTTCCTGCTCCGGCAGGGGGACTGGACTAGATGATCTTTCAAGGTACCTTCCAATCCCTAATATTCTGTGATTCTGTGATTCTGTGTGAATAAGTGCACTACAGCAGCTGAGTAAGATACAACATTAGCAATGTTGCTTTTGCACAGCAGTACCAAAAACTCTAGCAGCAGTGCAGAAAGCTCAGCAGCCACTCCAAGTTAGTGACCAATGAAATACTGATTTTAGGTCACACGTGTAGGGAAAGTGCGGAAAGCTTTAGGCAAAGCCAAACTGCAGGAAGATGTGAAAGATCACGTCTTGCATTTCCCATTGCTTCTTGAAATCTGCTAGCCTGAGTGATTGAGTTTAGGGCAGTGACATACTTGAGTCCCGTGACCTGGAAGATGGAAAGACCAGTTTGACTGATACGGAGGACTGGGATGCCATACGTTTCCTTTCCTTTGAGGGAATCTTTTGTGTGCAAATGTCCCAGATGTCACTGCCACTCAAGAGAACTTTTCCTTGGGAAAAAGACAAGGAATATTCAGCAAGGTGTCCTGGTTGCAGTTAGGACAGAGTTAATTTTTCCTCAAAGTAGCTGGTAGGGTGCTATGTTTTGGATTAGGATGAGAAGAGCGCTGATAACATGCTGATGTTTTAATTGTTGCAGAGCAGTGTTTACACCAGGCCAAGGACTTTTCGGCTTCTCGCTCTGTCCTGCCAGCGAGCAGGCTGGGGGTGCAGCAGGAGCTGGGAGGGGACAGACCCAGGACAGCTGACCCAAACTGGCCAAAGGGGTATTCCATACCATCTGACGTCATGCTAAACAATATATAGGGGTGGCTGGCCGGGGTGGGGGGCCGGCTGCTCGGGGGATAGGCTGGGCATCGGTCAGCGGGTGGTGAGCAATTGCATTGTGCATCACTTGTTTTCTTACACATTATTATTATTAATACTATTATCATTATCACTATTATTATTATTATTGTTATTATTATATTCCTGTCTTAATAAACTGTCTCTATCTCAACTCACCGGCTTCACTTTCCCGTTTCTCTCCCCCATCCCAGAGAGGGAGGGGGGAGGGTGAGCGAACGGCTGTGTGGTGTTTAGCTGCCAGCCGGGTTAAACCACAACACAAGGTCAATGAACAATCTGGCTTCTGTCAAGCTCTCCAGGATTATCCAGGGCAGTGCATGTGTCCTTCCAATGTGCCATTCCTGACTGTAAGTGAAGCTCACTGTAACTGTTCTCTATTTTAAAATGTAATTGGAAGAGCATGAAGCTTACTTCATGACAACCGTTATGAGACATCACAGCACCATGAAAAACCTAAAGCACTAAGTTGTAAGGTAGAGAAAATAGACTGCTCCTTGGATATATTCCCATGTTAAAGCTCTTGACCACTGACCACAAGACTGTGATTTCCAGTTGCTGCTTCCATTGGCACAGCTGGCCGAGGACCCTGTGTGGCACCAGGAGCTTGGGTCTGTGGTTGGGTGCTTTCTTTTCATGATTAGGAGCACACTGTGTGTGGACATGGCTGCCATAGACTAGCACCTTTTTCCATGCCTCATCCTGCAGTTATGGATCTTCTTCCTGCCAATTCTGATCTCTGATTTCAGCCAGCGTAGCAGCTCTCTAAGGGCACGAGTTCCTCTTCCCTTGTTTTCCAGGCCACCGCCATTTGGAGCAACTGCCGGATGCTCAGATTGCCTCGGGAATCCGTGTCTCTGAGAGCGCAGTGCGGCTTTGCATGGAAAGGACCACGCGTCTCTTCCATGCCTGCACAGAGGACATGCAGAACGTTGCCTTCCTTTGGAGGGACATTGCCATGCTGATCATCCAGGGAAAAAATGTCAAAATGCGATTCTCTGCAGTCCATGGCAACATTTTTAGCATCACAGCCCCATGAAAATGCTAACCCACTGAGTTGTAAATTAGATTAAAAAGACCACTTCTTGGATATAATCCCATAGTAAAGCTCTTTTATTTCCGTGACTAGAAACCACAGACCACGAGGCCATCCAGGCTGCTAACGGCGGCACTTCATTCTGTTCAATAAAGCCCTGTCTCCAAAGTTCTCTGGGTCTTTCCTTGGCGGCCGTCCATTCTGCACTTTGCAGCGGATGAGCTTTCATGGAGCAGGGAAAGGCCAGCACGGGAGGGAGGGCTTGACTGTCAGTCCGGCTCCCAGGGCAGCTCTCTCCCGAGGCCAAAGCTGTACCTGCTCGCCTGCAGCTCTGCTCTTGGTGGCCAGCACACTTCCCGCTGCTGGCTGGTCCCCGCCGCATGCCCTGCTGCAGCTGCAAATCCCTGCTTGGAAGGGACTCTGCAGGGAACAGGAGGAAGAGGAAGAGAAGCAGGCTTTTGCCTGGGGCAGCTCTGGGCACCAGTCCCCTCACCGGTCAAAACTATCCGGAGGCTTGCAAAGCCAGGGTGCTCCGGGGTGCCCAGGCCAGCACTGCCAGGGGTACCCAGAGCTGTGCAGGCACCATGCTGTGCCGCGGGAGCAGCTTTTTCAGTCAGGTAGATAGTTTCACTCCCACTTGTCCCTGAGGGGCCTTTTGTTCCACACCTCCTTGTCAGAAAGGCTGGGAGGAGCGCAGGGGAGATGAGCAGACCTCCAAAAGCTCCTCTCCAGACACCTGGGTCAGGACAATGCTCTCAGCAGCAGGCTTGAGAGCGGGCTGTGCAACAGGAGGGAAGGCACCCCAAGGCTGCTGGGCACCCACACCCTGCCTGGGCTCTGCGGGTGCTCCAGGCCAGCAGTGGCAGTGGCTGCAGCTGCAGCGGGACCCAGACCCCTGCAGGCAGCAGCAAGGCACTTCCCCGATGGTCCGGAGGGGCTCTGGCTGCAGAGGGGCTGCCGCGGTGCTGGTAGTGGCACTGCTCATCCTGCACGTCCCATCTGAGGGGCTCCTTGGGCTCCCTGGCACTGTCACAGTGAGCAGCTGAAAAGACAGGTGGCCCCTTCCACAAAACATCCCCCTTAACGTTGCTCGAAAGGTGAGATGTTCATCTGGTGGGGCTTCCTTGGCCCAGGCAGCCCTAATGGCTGTAGGACAGAAAGCAGAGCCCCACCTGTGGTGCCTGTAGTTTCTCCATAGGCTGTCAATTAGTGTGCCTGGGAGACTTCTTTCTTCTCATTGTCTCCATGTCTCTTTTGTCAGGTCTGTGTGTTGGTCTAGTTTGCTTTCTGGTTTTTGGTTTTGGGGAAAGAAACCCACCAGCAGTTACAGCCCATGAGCACTTCTGGCCTGGGGAAAGCCCTCATGGTCAGGAGACAGTGAGGTGGGGGCAGCTCCCCCAAATGCCCTCTGCAGCCCCTACCTGCTACAGGGTCCCCCCAGGGCAGCGCCTGGGCAGGGGCGCTGCAGCCCCTCTGTGACACGGTCTGAGGTCACAGTGCGACAGTCCCACCTCACAATGGTGACTGCCACCTTTTAACCCGGGGCCGCCACACGTCCTCCCACTTGTCCCTGAGAGGCCGAGGGGACTCCAGGCACTCTCCAGGGAGTTGCTCTTGCCACTGCTCTGCTTTGGAGGAGCTGCTCTGAAGTGAGGAGGAGAAGGTGGAAAGGGAGGCCACAGCAGGGGTGGAACTGAGATGGCAAAATACCTCTTCTCAGCGCCTTGCTTCCCTCCAACAATTGAGAAGCTCTTAAATTCTGGTAAGGCCTTCAGGCCCAATTTCACGAGGGTTGTCAGGCTCAATGACATCTCTGAAAACTGGTGTGGATCCCCTGAGGCCAGTGGGGGTGGCTGGGAAGGCCTGGTGTCTGCAGGAAAGGGCCTCCTTGACCATGCCAAAGGGCTGAGGGACCGACCTGGCAGCCGGGGTTCGGGGCTTTTTTCCTGACCCAGCCCCTGTGTTCCCTACGGCACCCCAGGCAGAAGTTGCCAGTCCTGAGGGTTGCTCCTTGCCTGGCAGTGGGCACTGCCCACCCTCAGCTCCTGGCTGGCTGGAAGAGCTGGAGGGGTCTGCGGGCTGTGCAGCGTCGCTGTGCTGGGACGTGCGACGTGGAGAAGCTGCACATATATCTGCATATACACACGTGTTGAAGCTCCTCTGTCCACTTCCATGACTAGAAGTGAAAGACTGGGGGAGATACGCTACCGAAGGACAATTGTATGCAACTGCAGAAGAGTCAGTTGATAGGGTAGATTCTTAAACATAAAAGATACACCTGTTTTTATTGAGAGAGTCATTCCTTATGAGAGTTTTATTACCACAACATCCGCAGCATATCAAACTCTCTGATGAAATAGGCTTTGCCCCAAAGAAATGGCAAATTTCCTGCCACTCGTTGCTGCCTCAAGCAGACCAAAACGGTAGTACTTCTGCAAAACTGTTTACTTGAAAAGAGCAGTGGCAAAAGTAGAATGTGCTGACTGAGGTTGAATATACCCCATTCACTTCAGTCAAAGAGCACACGACAGAGAAATGACAGCAAATACAGCTCTTCTGAGCACCCTCAAAGCCACATGTAGTGGGTATCCATGGCAAGGTTTTGTTAGCAGGGGGCTGTAGGGGTGGCTTCTGTGAGAAGACTCCAGAAGCTGCCCCCCCTGCAGGCTGCGGCCTGTGGAGGACCCCCACTGGAGCAGATTCCGGGCCTGAGCTGCAGCCGGTGGAGAGGGGCCCACACAGGATCAGGGAGTCTGGGGGGAGGTGCTGCTTGTGGGGGACCCAGGTTGGAGCAGTGTCCTCCTGACGGATGGACCCCGTGGTACGGAGCCATATCTGGAGCAGTTCTTGAAGAGCTGCTACCTGTGGGAAGCCCACACAGGATCAGTTCGGGAAGGACTGCATCCTGTGGGACTGACCCCACATTGGAGCAGGGGAATAGAGTGACTGAGAAGGAGCGTCAGAGACAAAGTACTATAGAATGATCACAACCCCCATACCCCCGTTCCCCTGCACCGCTCGTGGGGAGGAGGTGGAAGAGGGTGGATGGGTGGAAGGCGATTTTGTTTTCTTTCCTTTGTTTCTCACTTCTGTGGACTGTTAGTAACAGGCAATGAAACTTAATATCTCCCTGCTCTGACTCTGTTTTGCCCATCACAATAATAGTTGCGCAACCTTCCCGTCCATATCTCAATCCTTGAGCCTTTTGCATTTTTTTTCCCTCCCTTTCCCTTTGAGGAGGCGGAGTGAGAGAGTGGAGCTTGGCTGCCCACCCAAGTAAAACCACCACGCCACCCAAGAATGATACAAGGAAGCAGGCTACATATGTTCCCCACTCCTCTCCTCTGCCAAACCGTAACATCCTTTTAACTGGTAGCTTTGCCTCTGGGACATCTTATGTGAGACCGCTAAGTTCTGCGCTCTCTGATATATTCCTCCTTTTCTGAGCACATTTTTGCTGACACGTGTCAATACACAGGGGACAAGGGGAAGCTGCTCCCTGCTGGGGACACACCAGGGCCTGCCCTGAGCCTTCTAGAGTCCCACGGAGCACAGCACCGTGCCCTCACTGGTGCCACAGTCCACTGCCAGGTTGGCCTTGAGGGTGGGTCACACCTGGAGACCTGCACCTGAAAGGCAAGGAGCCCTCTTTGGGGCAGCCTGAGGAGTCCTGCAGCCTCTGCTGGGCTCTAGAGAATGCAGCTGAAGAGTTCAAAATGCATCGGTCCTTGGATAGCTGTGTGCTAAGTGGCTTTAATGTTGCCGTCGGAGAGCATGACGTGTCTTTTCCTTGGTTTTCCAGAGCTCGCTAAGATTTGGGCCAGCGCATCCTACTACCTGAGTCAACAGCTGGCTCTCCACCAGGTGGGACTTGCCTCTTCTTCCCTCACACCCTGATGTTCCATGAAGCAATGAGAGCCCTTTGTCATCGAGTGCAGTTATTCTTCCCTCCTTTGGAAGCAGGACCAATGCCCCAGAAGGCCTCAGTAATGCACTGCTGGGCCACGGACTAGCTCCGCTGTCAATTCAGATGTACTGTGAGGTCCAGGCTCGGATTTCAGAAAAAGGGCTGGACTTTTCCTGGGGCTTCCTGAGTCCCCCATTGCCAGAGCTGATTACCGAACTGGGCCGGGGTACTACTTCAAGGGTCGTTCCAAGTGTGGGAAGCCCCCTTGTATCTTAGTGAGCCAATGGACGTGTGTCGGCTTTTCCTGCACTACCTGGCTCTTCCTTGGGGAAGGGGGGTGAGAGGGAAAAGTCCAGGCCCTCTACGTCTTCTCCCAGCTCTCCAAGGAACCCATCTTGCTGAGTTGTACCTCAGGTGTGGACAGGGCACAAAGCTCCCTCCCCGCTCTCTGGCAAGTCATCTCTTTGTCCCTGCAAAGCTTCTTCTGATCCACCCTCTTCTGTTTCAGGCCGTCCGCATTCCTGGTCTTGGAACATTCACAGTTGTCACAGAGCAAGTAGCCAGCCAGAAAAATGACATCGTGACTGTTGAGAGACCCATGTTTCATCTGGCTAAGGCTATTGTGCACAACCATGACCTCCGATACGACTACATAGACGTTCCAGGTAGGACGACTGAGGACTGAAAGAGGTGTTTGCCCTTGCAGCAGAATGCGAGAGCTGTGCTCTGCTGTCCACCGGTGACGCAGCCGAGGACCAAACTCCTGGCGCAGCCTGAGAAAAGCTCGTCAAAGCGAGCCTGGTGTGAAACGGACCCAGTCTCTCTAACTGCTTTAAATAATCACCAGATGACAGTGCAGCATAACAGCACACTCTCTTTGACCTGCTTCAACAAGAGGTTTTACTCCAGTTTTATTGGAAACGTGTCTTCTTGCCCCATGGTGTTTCAACTCTTGCTCCCACCTTCTGCTGTACTAGGCCTCGTACAGGCAAATGCCAGAGCTCTTCTTGGCTCTCAACACCTCTTTGCAAGCAGAAAAAGCAGGCACCAGGAGCTTGGGTCCGTGAATCGGAGCGTTCCTGTCTAATGATTAGGAGCACACTGTGCGTGGACATGACTGCCATGGCCTGGCACCATTCAGCTTGCCATGGGTCCTAGCACCTTTTTCCCCGCCTCATCCTGCAGTCAGGGATCTGCTTCCTGCCAGTTCTGACCTTTGATTTTAGCCAGCTTAGCAGCTCTCTAAGTGCACGTGCTCCTTGTCCCTTGTTTTCCAGGCCACCTGCATTTTGAGGAACTGCCGTATGCTCAGATCGCCTCAGAAAACAATGTCTCTGAGAGCTTAGTGCGGCTTTGCATAGAAAGGACCACGCGTCTCTTCTGTGTCTGCATAGAGGACAGGCAGAACGTTGCCTTCCTTTGGAGAGACGTTGGCATGCTGATCATCGAGGGCAAGGATGTTAAAATGAAATTCTATGAAGACTTTCTGAAAAAGCTGAATGGGACAACGAATGCTTTGCAAGCTCTTCTCAGGGTAGGATTTTCATTTTCCCAGCACTACCCATGGTTCTTCTGAAGTGCCTTCCAGGGACTGGGTGGCTGCTTTCTCCTGGCCTGTCGTGCTTCTTCAGCCAGTTGGGCTCCTCGTGGTCTGCAGGAAAGCAGACTCTGTAGAGCTCTTCCCTTGCAGGCAGGGGCCTGGCTCTGCAAGAGACCCCCCCGAGAGAGGCCTTGCTTTTTGGCAAAAGGCTAGCGTGCCAGTGGAGATCGCTGCTCAGCCCAGCGTTTGGGCAGGGAGCGGAGGTGCAGGCAGAGCAAGGCTTGCTGAGGCCGGAGCCCTTAGGCAGCTCTCGGTGGGGCTAAGCTGGACCAAGCAGCCAGCCCTTGTCAGTGTCCCCATCGCCTGTCACTTGTCTCTGTCTATTGCAGATGCCAGAGATGAACAACTCTGTCATCTCTCACCTCGACACCGCTGCTTCTCAGACCGCTTCTGAACCTGTCATTGTCTTTCCAATGTGAGTAAGCTTTTTCCTGCTGCTCTCAGCAGAGAAAGAGATCGGCTTCTCAGCTCATGCTTGCGGGGGAGGGCTGCCTTACCGGGCCCTGTGGATTATGCTTGTGACGGTACTCTTCAGTGTTGGGAGGACTGCTTTGCAGGGAACTCCGTGGAGAAACGTGGGACAGCAGAAGTGCTTTAGACGACTGCGCTGCTATAGACATGGAGAGTTTTTTGGGCTCGTTCTCCATCAGCATGCTCCCACCATTTCTTTTCTCCTGTGAGCGAGACTGCCTTCCGCTTGGGCCCACGGGCTAGAGGAGGAACAGTTCCATGTCCAAACCGGAGCTTGAGTCTGGTGGGGCTCCACATTGCTTTGTGAGCTATGAGTGAGAGGTAGCTATGCGCTGGATGGTACTATGAGTTAGAGAGGAATAAGTTTTTCCCCTGAAGCAGCAGGCAGGATTATTGCGAGGTCAGCCATGCTCACAGCAAGGACAGGAGAACATTGGCACAGTGCCCTGTCTTCAGCGTGGTGCTCTTCTTTCCAGGTACAAGCACGAGAGCATGCTTAAGAAGCCAACGGGGACAGTGAGTCTGAGAGGACAAGTGAAGCCCAGCAAAGATCAAAGGGCAGTGAGTCTGATCGGACAAGTGAAGCCCAGCAAAGAACAAGGCTGGACAAAAGGAGGAGAGAGCGTCAAGAAAGGTAAGGAACCCATGGGTCACTTGTAGGGGCATGTAGGTTTCCTTCCTCCTTGTCTGGAGGGGATTAGGGCCGAGGTTACCACAGAGTGCCTGGAGGAGCCTGAGACACCTCCTGTGACTCTATCCCCATGGTGGGAAAGCTCGAGCAAGCCATTGTGGAACAAGATTGTGCGACAGCCCTGCACCACAAACGTCCACTGCGAGTGCTGAAGGACACCTTTCCTGTGGCCTCCACTCCCCAGCCTGTGCTGCAAACCCTGGAAAGCTCTGACCCTGCTTCCTTCCATGCTCTCAGATGCCTCACAAACAATGCCTCTGTTGTGAGCGTGCCTCTGTAGCAAATGTGTGTGCGTGGGACCGATCAACAGATGCAAGAGCCGTCTCCTCTTGTGCGAAGCGATTCCCCACCCCAGAATGACTCTTTGAGGGCATGGGCATCTCCCAGGGAGTCCCCCATTTCAGCACACGGGGGAGATAAGGGCATCAAAACGGTATTGCCCAGGAAACAACGGTGCACTATAGCCAGGAAGAAAGAGATGGAGAGTGTCAGAAAAGGCCTACGAGGTCCCAGGAAACATGGCTCCAAAGGGACAAAAATGACCCCTGCCAATGGTGTTGCCACAGGCTTGAGCTGATCTGCATGCCATTCTTGCTGGAACTGGGACAGAATTGGCGCACGATTACCACAAGAGCAGAGATGCTTTACTCAAGTTGTCTCCTTTCTTCTTTCCAGAGGATCTTCCCAAGAAGCGCCTCCTTCATCGAGCAACACTTGCTCCAGAGAGGTTACCCGCCCTGACTGTAAAGCCGGAGAGCAGTCAGAAAGCTGAGCAGACAGAGCGTCGTGCCAGGTGGGACTCCTGGAGAGACAAATGTGGCTGCTGCCCTGCTCTTGTCTCTGTAGGAGTGCAGTTTCTCCTGGACACAGAAGCTGTACGAACTCAAAGTGCAGCTATCCCATCTCCCACTACCTTGCGATTTCTTGCTGCATGGCAAGCATCTTGCAGCATCACTTCTTAGCTGGGTAACTAATGGCAACGGCTCCTTGCAGGACTGGGAGGTCTTTCTTGCTTTCCCTCAGACTGCAATGAGCACAGTGTCTCGAGTCTGAAGAGACTTCCCCAGGAGCGATGGTGGAGGAGTGCAGGTGTTCTCCTAGCATCTTTTGGACACTGTCGAGTGTTGGTCCGGGCTGGGCTCAACCACCCGGGCTGTTTCCAGCTCTCGGAGAGACGTGACAGAGAGCAGATCAAGCATTCAGGGGCTCTGCAGCCTTTTGCAGCGGAAGCAGATGCACCACTTGGAAGCGGATGATGCGAAACCAGCTCCTCCCACACTCTGGTCACCTTGCCCCATTGTGTCTTTGCAGGAAGCTTCCGGCCATCCAGAGGAGTTCTGTGAAGGAAAAGGAAGAGGAAGAGAAAGTAATTCCTCAGGTGACTCCCAGGATGGTAGACTTTATTGCCAAAGCTATTGAGCAGAGGAAAGAGGTACGTGGCATGGACTGCTGCAGAGAGTGCGTCTTACTGAACTGTAGAATAGCGTCACTCGATGGACACCGGTTCACAGAACATTCTTGACTTGTGCCTTCATGTGACCACTGAGTTGTTTCTTTGGGTGCTTCACTGAAGAGAAGCCCTTTGCTGTGTCATTTGAGAAGATGCTTTTCATCCCCATTAGCTTCCTGAAACACACCCAAGAGCTTACCCGGGGATGCTTCTGATGGCAACGTCACTGCATGGCTTGCCTGGGTGGGATAGGCAGCTGTCAGGTTGCTTCTAGCCCCGTGGTCGCTTAGCTTGCCCAGACATTCCAGAAGGGCTCTTCAGGTGACTCTTCGGTTGAGCCTGCAGGAGCATGGGAGCAACCCTGAGCTGACAGACGGGCAGAAGACTGAGTGAGGGTGGAAGGGAGTGCAGGAAGGGGGGAGACACCCCAGCCCTCCCCGCACAGCGTTACTAACTGTCTGTGGTTGCGTTTTGGTCACCCTCCAGAATAAGTGCTTGAAGATTAAGGAGACGCTTCCAAAACACATTCAGAATTTCTTGGCTGAGGAGGAAAATAAGAACAAAGAGCTGCAGGAGGAGAAAAAGAAACAACCCAAGCAGCGAAGCGCAGCACTAACCAAAGCAAAAGTCAAGAGAGAAGTGGAGATGCCAACAACCGAGGTACTTTGAATTTGTGCACTAAAGGAGCACTTTCCCACCGGGGATCTGAGGCTGCAAGGTGCTTCTAGCACCCAAGCCGTAGTAGCACTATTGCTGCAGCACTGCAGGGTGGGTTGCTGCTGCCTTTGCTGAGCAAGAGAGACCAAGAGGGAGTTTTAGCAAAACGCCGGTAGTGCTGGGACATGACGCTGGGAGCGCACCGATGGCCTTGTGCTGGTTGTTTTCCCAGTCCCCCTGGGGTCCCTGCCAGAAGTGGTCTGGAGGTTGTCTGGGAGGGTGGGAGGGGGCTGCATGCTGGGAAGCATCAGCCCAGCGCTGCGGGGCTGTTGTAATGAGAGTAATTCCTTTGCAGGAATCCTGTCCCTCTGAGGAGAGAAGTCCCGAGAGAACTCCCAGCTCTCTGTCTGAGAGCGACTCGGGGCAGTCCAGCCCTGACCTCATGGAGAGGATGATGGGGGAGTGGGACGAGGACGGAGAAGAGCCACCCAGAACTCAGCAGGACAGCCCTGTGCCCCCTAAGCGGTAAGCGTGCAGCAGCTGCAGCCAAGGCCTGGGGTAGTGGAGTGGTGCCGAGGCACCTGTGGGTCGAGGAAGCCAGCCCCTGAGCCAAGGGGTCGCTTACAGAGCCCTGGGAAGCCGAAGGCCAGGGGTCTGAGCTGGCTTAGAGCCCAATGCCAGGGGCCTCTCCGCAGCCCAGAGCAGCCCACGCTTGAAACTCCTCCTGCATCGAAGGGG
Source organism: Anser brachyrhynchus (assembly GCF_964034855.1). Taxonomy (NCBI): domain Eukaryota; kingdom Metazoa; phylum Chordata; class Aves; order Anseriformes; family Anatidae; genus Anser; species Anser brachyrhynchus. The sequence goes on from NW_027664066.1 coordinate 88,039, forward strand.
CTGTGGGGCCGAATGGGGCCTTGCGGGGAAAGGGTGGCTGGCTGAGGGAAGAGACAGGAGTGTTGCGGCTGAACAGTGAGAGAGACTTTGTCCTTACTGCTGCAGGAGTCTTTCTCCACGGACACATGGGACCCTAAGGGAGGTGGTGACATGCATCGTGGAGCAGGTGGCCCGTAAACAAAGGGGAGAGAGAGATGCGGAGAGGGATCTGCAGGAGCAGCTCAAGTGGTAAATTTCCCCGGACGCGGGCAGTATTTCCTCCCTTGCAGTGCCCTTCCTTCCACTCCCCCAGCCCTGCTGGAAAGAGGGGTTTTTCCTGGCACTGGCCTTCTGCAGCCCCAGCAGGCGGCCTGCTCGGGAGCCCCGTCTGGGAGCGCTCTCCAAGTGCTCACACCACCTTGTCCCGCTGTGTGCTTGCAGTGAGCTGGCAGTGCTGCGGTGGAGTCGGTCGGCGAAAGAGGAACAGAGCTACCACCAGCTTTGGCAAGTGGGTCACCAGCCTGCACCCCCTGCTGGGCCAAGGCAGAGAGAGTCAAGACGGGTAAGTGCCCTGGGCTCCTGTCCACAAAACAGTATTCAGGAATGGGATTGGACACAGGGGTGGGACTGCATCACAGGGACCGTGGGCCTGCTGTCTCCAGCCAGCGTCAGATCCCCTCATTTCTGTCCTGAACAGTCTTGCAGTGTTGCTCTGCATGTCTCTGCGTATGCAGAACTACAGAGGTTTGTGTTGATCTCCGCAGGTGCGAAGAGTAGTGCCAATGCCTGTCAGCAAGGGACCGGAGAGGCCGTCCGGCACACAGAAGGGTCCAGATGGAGACATCCAGCAAGGGCCCTCCCTGCAGCACGAATGGGACCAGGGTTGCCCATCCAGGCTATTAACGCCAACACCTCCTTCCATTCAATAAAGCCCTGTCTCCAAAGTTCTCTGGGTCTTTCCTTGGTGGCCGTCCATTCTGCACTTTGCAGCGGATGAGCTTTCATGGAGCAGGGAAAGGCCAGCACGGGAGGGAGGGCTTGACTGTCAGTCCGGCTCCCAGGGCAGCTCTCTCCCAAGGCCAAAGCTGTACCTGCTCGCCTGCAGCTCTGCTGCTGGTAGCAAGCACACTTCTTGCTGCTGGCGTGTCCTCGGCTGCATGACCTGCTTTGGCTGCACATCCCTGATTAGGAAGGGACTGTGCAGGGAAAAGGAAGAGGAAGGGAAAGGGGAAGGGAAATGGGAATGGGAGCGGGAAGGGGAAGGGAAACAGGAACAGGAAGAGGAAGGGGAACAGGAATGGGAATGGGAACGGGAACGGGAACGGGAATGGGGAGAGAAATGGGAAGGGGAACAGGAAGGGGAAGGGAAATGGGAAGGGGAAGGGGAACAAGAAGGGGAAGGGAAATTGGAAGGGAAAGGGGAAGGAAAAGAGGAAGGGGAAGGAAAAGGGGAAGGGGAAGGGGAACGGGAAGGGGAACGGGGATGGGAAGGGGAAGCAGAATGGGAACAGGAAAGGGAAGGGAAATGGGAAGAGGAGGAGGAAGAGGAAGCGTAAAGGGAAGGGGAAGGGGAAGAGGGAGAGGGAGAGGGAGAGGGAGAGGGAGAGGGAGAGGGAGAGGGAGAGGGAGAGGGAGAGGGAGAGGGAGAGGGAGAGGGAGAGGGAGAGGGAGAGGGAGAGGGAGAGGGAGAGGGAGAGGGAGAGGGAGAGGGAGGGGAAGGGGAAGGGGAAGGGGAAGGGGAAGGGGAAGGGGAAGGGGAAGGGGAAGGGGAAGGGGAAGGGGAGGAGGAAGAGGAAGAGGAGGAGGAAGAGGAAGAGGAAGAGGAAGAGGAAGAGGAAGAGGAAGAGGAAGAGGAAGAGGAAGAGGAAGAGGAAGAGGAAGAGGAAGAGGAAGAGGAAGAGGAAGAGGAAGAGGAAGAGGAAGAGGAAGAGGAAGAGGAAGAGGAAGAGGAAGAGGAAGAGGAAGAGGAAGAGGAAGAGGAAGAGGAAGAGGAAGAGGAAGAGGAAGAGGAAGAGGAAGAGGAAGAGGAGCGGGCTTTTGCCTGGGGCAGTTCCTGGCATCAGTCCCCTTGGAGGTCAAAATTGTCCAGAGGCTTGCAAAGCAGAGGCTCTCCAGTGTGCCCAGGCCAGCACTGCCAGGGATACCCAGAGCTGTGCAGGCATCGTGATGGGCTGTGGGGACAGTGACATCCAAGGCAGGAACTATGGCTGCGGAAACAGGGAGGAAAGCTTATGGTGAGGACGTTTTTTCAGTCAGGAAGTTAAGATTAATTGAAACCTTAAAAGTTGAGGACTGGGAGAGTGGATGGGCACTTACAACTTTGGTGAGGAAGCGGAAGAGGAAGGGGAAGAGGAAGGGGAAGAGGAAGAGGAGGAAAAGACATTGCTGTTGTTTAAATTATTGAGGAAATTAATTGTTTTTTGCTTAATGGAGAAAGGAGAGATGAAATCCCCATTGATAAACCTGGGAAAACTATAAAGCTCTTCGTTGCCTGACAAAGGTGTCCTTGACCCAGGTTAGCAAAGCAAATCTAAGAGATGGATGTCAGCTGACTGAGCAAAAAATCCGTCTCCTTTAGAACTAACTCTGAGCAGTCTAGAATCAAAAGTACATAAAGAAGAGAAAGGATTCTAGGCAAGCTGTCTTCTTTCTCCCAGCTGCTGCGGAACCAAGGCATTCTACTGGCCTGGAATGATCAGGAGGAGAAGTATCAATCAACTTGGAGATCATGTCTTTAAGAGTCTTGTCAGGCAATTGGATATTAGCCTGTCTTCACGATCTTCTGGAATACTTCTTGAAAATGATTGCTAGATATTTAGTTACCAGATTGCTTCCAGTAATGCTGATATTTAAATGAAACTGAAGAAAGAGGTAACCTATGTAATCTGTGTGAACTGCTTGAGAGAGTCCAGCACAGAGCCACAAGGATGATTAAGGGAGCGGAGCGTCTTCCTTACGACGAAAGGCTGAGGGAGATGGGTCTCTTTAGCTTGGAGAAGAGGAGACTGAGGGGTGACCGTATTAATGTTTATAAATATGTAAAGGGCGAATGCCAGGAGGACGGAGCCAGGCTCTTCTCGGTGACATCCAATGACAGGACAAGGGGCAATGGGTGCAAGCTGGAGTGTAGGAGGTTCTGCTTAAATATGAGACAAAACGTTTTTACGGTGAGGGTGACAGAACACTTGAACAGGCTGCCCGGGGCGTTGTGGAGTCTCCTTCTCTGGAGACTTTCTAAACCCACCTGGACGTGTTCCTGTGTGACATGATTTAGGTGTTCCTGCTCCGGCAGGGGGACTGGACTAGATGATCTTTCAAGGTACCTTCCAATCCCTAATATTCTGTGATTCTGTGATTCTGTGTGAATAAGTGCACTACAGCAGCTGAGTAAGATACAACATTAGCAATGTTGCTTTTGCACAGCAGTACCAAAAACTCTAGCAGCAGTGCAGAAAGCTCAGCAGCAACTCCAAGTTAGTGACCAATGAAATACTGATTTTAGGTCACACGTGTAGGGAAAGTGCGGAAAGCTTTAGGCAAAGCCAAACTGCAGGAAGATGTGAAAGATCACGTCTTGCATTTCCCATTGCTTCTTGAAATCTGCTAGCCTGAGTGATTGAGTTTAGGGCAGTGACATACTTGAGTCCCGTGACCTGGAAGATGGAAAGACCAGTTTGACTGATACGGAGGACTGGGATGCCATACGTTTCCTTTCCTTTGAGGGAATCTTTTGTGTGCAAATGTCCCAGATGTCACTGCCACTCAAGAGAACTTTTCCTTGGGAAAAAGACAAGGAATATTCAGCAAGGTGTCCTGGTTGCAGTTAGGACAGAGTTAATTTTTCCTCAAAATAGCTGGTAGGGTGCTATGTTTTGGATTAGGATGAGAAGAGCGCTGATAACATGCTGATGTTTTAATTGTTGCAGAGCAGTGTTTACACCAGGCCAAGGACTTTTCGGCTTCTCGCTCTGTCCTGCCAGCGAGCAGGCTGGGGGTGCAGCAGGAGCTGGGAGGGGACAGACCCAGGACAGCTGACCCAAACTGGCCAAAGGGGTATTCCATACCATCTGACGTCATGCTAAACAATATATAGGGGTGGCTGGCCAGGGTGGGGGGCCGGCTGCTCGGGGATAGGCTGGGCATCGGTCAGCGGGTGGTGAGCAATTGCATTGTGCATCACTTGTTTTCTTACACATTATTATTATTAATACTATTATCATTATCACTATTGTTATTATTATTGTTATTATTATATTCCTGTCTTAATAAACTGTCTCTATCTCAACTCACCGGCTTCACTTTCCCGTTTCTCTCCCCCATCCCAGAGAGGGAGGGGGGAGGGTGAGCGAACGGCTGTGTGGTGTTTAGCTGCCAGCCGGGTTAAACCACAACACAAGGTCAATGAACAATCTGGCTTCTGTCAAGCTCTCCAGGATTATCCAGGGCAGTGCATGTGTCCTTCCAATGTGCCATTCCTGACTGTAAGTGAAGCTCACTGTAACTGTTCTCTATTTTAAAATGTAATTGGAAGAGCATGAAGCTTACTTCATGACAACCGTTATGAGACATCACAGCACCATGAAAAACCTGAAGCACTAAGTTGTAAGGTAGAGAAAATAGACTGCTCCTTGGATATATTCCCATGTTAAAGCTCTTGACCACTGACCACAAGACTGTGATTTCCAGTTGCTGCTTCCATTGGCACAGCTGGCCGAGGACCCTGTGTGGCACCAGGAGCTTGGGTCTGTGGTTGGGTGCTTTCTTTTCATGATTAGGAGCACACTGTGTGTGGACATGGCTGCCATAGACTAGCACCTTTTTCCATGCCTCATCCTGCAGTTATGGATCTTCTTCCTGCCAATTCTGATCTCTGATTTCAGCCAGCGTAGCAGCTCTCTAAGGGCACGAGTTCCTCTTCCCTTGTTTTCCAGGCCACCGCCATTTGGAGCAACTGCCGGATGCTCAGATTGCCTCGGGAATCCGTGTCTCTGAGAGCGCAGTGCGGCTTTGCATGGAAAGGACCACGCGTCTCTTCCGTGCCTGCACAGAGGACATGCAGAACGTTGCCTTCCTTTGGAGGGACATTGCCATGCTGATCATCCAGGGAAAAAATGTCAAAATGCGATTCTCTGCAGTCCATGGCAACATTTTTAGCATCACAGCCCCATGAAAATGCTAACCCACTGAGTTGCAAATTAGATTAAAAAGACCACTTCTTGGATATAATCCCATAGTAAAGCTCTTTTATTTCATTGACTACAAACCACAGACCACGAGGCCATCCAGGCTGCTAATGGCGGCACTTCATTCTGTTCAATAAAGCTTTGTTTCCAAAGCGCACCGGGTCTTTCCTTGGTGGCTGTCCACCCTGCACTTTGCAGCGGATGAACTTTGGTGGAGCAGGGAAAGGCCAGCACAGGAGGGAGGGCTTGACTGTCAGTCCGGCTCCCAGGGCAGCTCTCTTCCGAGGCCAAAGCTGTACCTGCTCGCCTGCAGCTCTGCTCTTGGTGGCCAGCACACTTCCCGCTGCTGGCTGGTCCCCGCCGCATGCCCTGCTGCGGCTGCAAATCCCTGCTTGGAAGGGACTCTGCAGGGAACAGGAGGAAGAGGAAGAGAAGCAGGCTTTTGCCTGGGGCAGCTCTGGGCACCAGTCCCCTCACCGGTCAAAACTATCCGGAGGCTTGCAAAGCCAGGGTGCTCCGGGGTGCCCAGGCCAGCACTGCCAGGGGTACCCAGAGCTGTGCAGGCACCATGCTGTGCCGCGGGAGCAGCTTTTTCAGTCAGGTAGATAGTTTCACTCCCACTTGTCCCTGAGGGGCCTTTTGTTCCACACCTCCTTGTCAGAAAGGCTGGGAGGAGCGCAGGGGAGATGAGCAGACCTCCAAAAGCTCCTCTCCAGACACCTGGGTCAGGACAATGCTCTCAGCAGCAGGCTTGAGAGCGGGCTGTGCAACAGGAGGGAAGGCACCCCAAGGCTGCTGGGCACCCACACCCTGCCTGGGCTCTGCGGGTGCTCCAGGCCAGCAGTGGCAGTGGCTGCAGCTGCAGCGGGACCCAGACCCCTGCAGGCAGCAGCAAGGCACTTCCCCGATGGTCCGGAGGGGCTCTGGCTGCAGAGGGGCTGCCGCGGTGCTGGTAGTGGCACTGCTCATCCTGCACGTCCCATCTGAGGGGCTCCTTGGGCTCCCTGGCACTGTCACAGTGAGCAGCTGAAAAGACAGGTGGCCCCTTCCACAAAACATCCCCCTTAACGTTGCTCGAAAGGTGAGATGTTCATCTGGTGGGGCTTCCTTGGCCCAGGCAGCCCTAATGGCTGTAGGACAGAAAGCAGAGCCCCACCTGTGGTGCCTGTAGTTTCTCCATAGGCTGTCAATTAGTGTGCCTGGGAGGCTTCTTTCTTCTCATTGTCTCCATGTCTCTTTTGTCAGGTCTGTGTGTTGGTCTAGTTTGCTTTCTGGTTTTTGGTTTTGGGGAAAGAAACCCACCAGCCGTTACAGCCCATGAGCACTTCTGGCCTGGGGAAAGCCCTCATGGTCAGGAGACAGTGAGGTGGGGGCAGCTCCCCCAAATGCCCTCTGCAGCCCCTACCTGCTACAGGGTCCCCCCTGGGCAGCGCCTGGGCAGGGGCGCTGCAGCCCCTCTGTGACACGGTCTGAGGTCACAGTGCGACAGTCCCACCTCACAATGGTGACTGCCACCTTTTAACCCGGGGCCGCCACACGTCCTCCCACTTGTCCCTGAGAGGCCGAGGGGACTCCAGGCACTCTCCAGGGAGTTGCTCTTGCCACTGCTCTGCTTTGGAGGAGCTGCTCTGAAGTGAGGAGGAGAAGGTGGAAAGGGAGGCCACAGCAGGGGTGGAACTGAGATGGCAAAATACCTCTTCTCAGCGCCTTGCTTCCCTCCAACAATTGAGAAGCTCTTAAATTCGGGTAAGGCCTTCAGGCCCAATTTCACGAGGGTTGTCAGGCTCAATGACACCTCTGAAAACTGGTGTGGATCCCCTGAGGCCAGTAGGGGTGGCTGGGAAGGCCTGGTGTCTGCAGGAAAGGGCCTCCTTGACCATGCCAAAGGGCTGAGGGACCGACCGGGCAGCCGGGGTTCGGGGCTTTTTTCCTGACCCAGCCCCTGTGTTCCCTACGGCACCCCAGGCAGAAGTTGCCAGTCCTGAGGGTTGCTCCTTGCCAGGCAGTGGGCACTGCCCACCCTCAGCTCCTGGCTGGCTGGAAGAGCCGGAGGGGTCTGTGGGCTGTGCAGCGTCGCTGTGCTGGGAGGTGCGACGTGGAGAAGCTGCACATATATCTGCATATACACACGTGTTGAAGCTCCTCTGTCCACTTCCATGACTAGAAGTAAAGACTGGGGGAGATACGCTACCGAAGGACAATTGTATGCAACTGCAGAAGAGTCAGTTGATAGGGTAGATTCTTAAACATAAAAGATACACCTGTTTTTATTGAGAGAGTCATTCCTTATGAGAGTTTTATTACCACAACATCCGCAGCATATCAAACTCTCTGATGAAATAGGCTTTGCCCCAAAGAAATGGCAAATTTCCTGCCACTCGTCGCTGCCTCAAGCAGACCAAAACGGTAGTACTTCTGCAAAACTGTTTACTTGAAAAGAGCAGTGGCAAAAGTAGAATGTGCTGACTGAGGTTGAATATACCCCATTCACTTCAGTCAAAGAGCACACGACAGAGAAATGACAGCAAATACAGCTCTTCTGAGCACCCTCAAAGCCACATGTAGTGGGTATCCATGGCAAGGTTTTGTTAGCAGGGGGCTGTAGGGGTGGCTTCTGTGAGAAGACTCCAGAAGCTGCCCCCCCTGCAGGCTGCGGCCTGTGGAGGACCCCCACTGGAGCAGATTCCGGGCCTGAGCTGCAGCCGGTGGAGAGGGGCCCACACAGGATCAGGGAGTCTGGGGGGAGGTGCTGCTTGTGGGGGACCCAGGTTGGAGCAGTGTCCTCCTGACGGATGGACCC